>NC_065445.1:274703371-275012322 GCF_917563875.1 Diabrotica virgifera virgifera | reverse complement strand
TTCGTTTTTTGTTTATAACTTTAAAAGTATTCATTTCCGAGAAAAGTTTTACTGACATAAAAGTTGCATATTTAAATTTTTCACAATATAGAATTGGTTGAAAATTTAAAAAATAGTCACCCTTGTTGCAAAATAGCAATAATTTCGAAGAAACCATACAAAAACAAGTATTTGCATTTTACGCTTTTCAACCATTTATGCTACACTTAGGACCTTCATATTTCACTCAGAAAAACTTTATAATACAGTTAAACAATACTGTAAATTTCATTAAGATTGGCTCAATAGATTTTGCAAAATAAATTTTGCAATCCAGCTGTCTCAAAAAAAAATTCATTTTTTCAAAATGTTACAGGAGTGAAAATAAAGCAGATAGCAAGTTGAAATTTTTTTTGCGTATAGAAATGTACTGTACCTTTCATTTTCAATTTTGCAAAATTAAAATAGATTAACTACCACGGCGTCAGGAATTTTTTAAATAAACATTAATTATTGGTGCTACGCGCAGGACAACGGATAGTTTGCTCTGATTGGGCATTCCAATGACCTTTGATAATGATTGATACATTTTAATTTTTTTTACATTTTGATATAAATAAATAAATTTGTTTATTACAAAATAAAGACACATACTCTATCCTTTGAAATAACACTTTTATTAGCAAAAAATTTCTTTGTTCATATATTTTAAATTAGAGAATTAAAGTTTATTATTTTTAAACATATGCAATTGTTTAAACAATATTTCACAAACAATAATAAAATTAGTTTGATTTTTGTGGAATTAAAATATTAAAATACAACAAAATATATAGTAAGAAAATAATATATTAGATAAAGATTGGAAGAAATTTTGGTGGAAATCAACTTGTGTGAATCGAATACCGCTGTCCTGCGCGTAGCACCAAAAATTAATGTTTATTTTAAAAATTTCTTGACGCCGTGGTAATTATTCGATTTTAATTTTGCAAATTGCAAATGAAAGATACAGTACAGTTCTATAAGCGAAAAAAATTTCAACTTACTATCTGCTTGATTTTCAGTCCTGTAACATTTTGAAAAAATGAAATTTTTTTGCGAAAGCTGGATTGCAAAATTTATTTTGCAAAATCTATTGAGCCAATCTTAATGAAATTTACAGTATTGTTTTACTGTATCATAAAGTTTGTCTGGGTGACATATGAAGGTCCTAAGTATAGCATAAATGATTGAAAAACGTAACATGCGAATACTTGCTTTTTTAATGGTTTTTTCGCAATTATTGCTATTTTTCAACAAGGGTGACAATTTTTTAAATCTTTAACCAATTCTATATTGTAGGAAATTTAATTACGCAACTTTTATGTCAGTACAACTTTTCTCGGAAATGAATACTTAAGTTATAATCAAAAAATGAAGAAAAATATCGAATTTTTCCTTCATTTTTTGACATTTTGATTATTTAAACAATGTTCCGGATCTTTTTGAGAGGGAGGATAACTCAAATATTATTATTTGATTTATTTTAAGCAATTTCTGCAAAAAAATTTGAGTCACCTCTCAACGTCCATCTCAAAACAGATGCGCCCTGGACTAATACGATTTATATATTTTTATATTCACACATATTGATGGAACACCCTCTATACTCAACGTTAATTGCAACTATGTAAAATAACGTTTATTATAATATACTTAGCAGTTTTAATTACTGTTGTTATCAGTAACATATAATTAATTTTGCTGTACTTTACCAAATGTGTTTTTTTCTTTATAGTCCTGTCGCCAGGGGGGGTACAACGGCCTCCTGTATTCAGATGGACTTACCCAAGATTTTTTTATGTATTTTGACCTGTAGAACACGAATTTTTTGGGTAACAGTTGATCCGGATGTCGATTAGATTGTTATAAACCAAGAAGTTGAGGAATCACATAACAGCGATTTCTCGTAAAACAAAACATTTTTTTGTATTTTTTTGGCCATTCTAACCAAAAAATGTTCCTACAAATTTTTTCGTAGGATGCATAGTTTTCGAGATAAACGCGGTTGAACTTTCAAAAAATCGAAAAATTGCAATTTTTGAACCCGAATAACTTTTAATTAAAAAATAAAATAGCAATTCTGCTTACCGCATTTGAAAGTTCAAGTCAAATTTTATCGGTTTTAATTATTTGTATTGCTAAATATTTATTATTTTATTGTTAAACAAAGCTATAAACAGCTAGTGCTTGAGTGATGTTTTCAATGATTTCTCATTTAAAATCGAACGAGTAGGTAGCAGAGGTAGAAGTGCAAGCGGGCCTATTACTAAAAACGCATGTATTAGGCACGGGAAACACTATGTGTTTATAGCTTTTTTTAACAATCAAAAAATAAATTTTTATCAATGCAAATATTCAAAACATATATAATTTGACTCAAACTTTTAAAGGCGGTAAGCAGAATTGCTATTTTATTTTTCATTCAAAGGTTATTCGGGTTCAAAAATTGCAATTTTTCGATTTTTTGAAAGTTCAACCGCGTTTATCTCGAAAACTATGCATCCTACGAAAAAACTTGAAGGAACATTTTTTGGTTAGAATGACCCAAAAAATACAAAAAAATGTTTTGTTTTTCGAGAAATCGCTGTTATGTAATTCCTCAAGTTCTTTGTTTATAACAATCTTATCGACATCCGGATCAACTGTTACCCAAAAAATTCGTATTCTACGGGCCAAAATACATAAAAAAAACTTGGGTAAGTCCATCTGAATTAAGAAGGCCGTTGTACCCCCCCTGGCGACAGGACTATTATCGCCTAATTCATCAAATTTAATATTAAGTGCACGGCATACACTGTTCCAAGCATTTCTCGTCAAGTTTCTATCTTTATTATATTTCTATTGTTTTGTCCCAAAGAACAGGTCTCGCTTCCATTAATGTTATTAATATTTCACTATCAATTTGAGAAATCATAATATAAAATATATGCACCTACTTCAAACAGCCACAAAGTGTAAATGAAAATAATGTACCAAACAACCAAAGAAACTACCTTCGTGCGACTGAACGACAGTATCATATTATGAAAGGATGCATTAAGTCTCCTATGCGTAAGACTGGGTGCGTAAAGACGGCACGGCTGTCGTCTGTTGTTGTAGCAAGGGACGACATAAACAGGGCGACTTCACCGAACGTTCCAACCACCGCGACCGTCTAGTGAGAAAGGCTCCATATGATTACATAAGCCACCATTGGATTGTCGTCGTGCGTTCTAACTCTCGCACGTTTAAATTCTTATAATGTGAAACAGCGCTATCACTGTTTAAAAAGAATTTCGATTTTTTATAAGTTTGCGTCATTTTTTTTGTCGGTGAATTACGTTTTTAATAAACAAGTATTATTTGACCCGTGTTGAGCTGCCCCCCCCCCACTTGCAAAAAACAAATAGCCCTGATTTATGAGCTATTTATGAGCTCTCATATTCCGCAAACTAAAAATTTTGAGCTCGTTCCACTGAGCAGGAATTTGATACTTTAGTGGGGGGGGGGGGGCTGACTCAGCCCCCCCACCACTTAAAAATAGGAATATTGAATCGTTTTTTGCGGCAGAATTACGAGCTATTTATGAGCTCTTGAAATTATATAGTTTCGATTTTTGAGCTCATCCCCTTCACCCCCAAACAACCCTTTAATTGATTTAACTTAAGAGAAAAATGCTGAGAAAACCTAAAATATATAGTATTGCGGATATAATTCCTATAACTTATATACTCTAGGAATAAACTATTAAATCACGTGCATTTCGATTATTGAGCTACAACCCCTTCGCAAGAAAACCACCCTATGTTCCCGGCTTAAGAGAAAGTTGTACTTAAAATGCATTAAACTAATTATTTGGCGACTACATATCATTGAATTATTTATACTCTTCCAAATTACGCGCATTTAGATCAGTAAATTTCAATTTATTTTGTATAGTGCAGTCACTGAAGGTAAAAATCAACGATTACCTTCAATTTCGGTGAACCTTCATCGATTTTCACGAAAATTGGTCAGTAGTTAGAGGATACGTCAAGAAACAAAGGTGACATGGTACCACCTTGCGCCTTTACCCTGAGGGTGGATACCGCCCCCTCTCGGGGGTGAAAATTATTTTATTAAAAATAACTTCACAAATCAATAAAAGAACAAATTAAAAGCAAAATTTATTATTTAAAGTTAATAAAATAAGTCAATACTTTTTAAGTTATTAAAGATCAAAGATTTTAATTATTCGTGAAAAAAATTCATGTTATGAAGCGGTTTCGTAAATCACTGAAAAACTGTAAGTTTTTACAAAAAAGTTAATAGTAGTTTAATTCGTATAGCTTATATTCTAAGAATAAACTCTTAAATCACGCGCCTTTCGATTATAGAGCTACAACCCCTTCGCAAGAAAACCATCCCATATTCCCGGCTTAAGAGAGAGTTGTACTTAAAATAATTTAAATTAATTATTTGGCGACTACATACCGTTTAATAATTTATGAGCTTGCAAAATATACGCATCTCAATTATTGAATTGCCATTTTCTTTCTATAGTGCAGTCACTGAAGGTAAAAATCAACGATGACCTTCGATTTCGGTAAATCTCCATTCATTTTCACGAATTAACAATAACAACTTGGGGTTTTAACCTGGGGTATATGTCACCACTTCTCGGGGGTGAAAATTACTTTATTAAAAATAACCTAATCGAGAGAGGGACAAATTGTAAGCAAAATTTGTTATATAATGTGATTAAAATAAATCAATACTTTTGAGTTATTAAAGATCAAATATTTTAATTTTTGTGAAAGAAAATGCATGCTTTAAAGCGATTTTTCATAAATAACTCAAAAACTGTAAGTTTTTACAAAAAAGTGTTCATCACTAAAATTGAAGCTAATAAAAAATATAATAAATTGATTACTTGAAAAACCCTTTAATGTTAATTTAAAGTAAGTTATTGGTAATTAAATGTATAATTTTTTCTGCGACTTTTCAAATCTAAGGATTCAAGCTTAAATAAAGGGGAAAGATATGCATTTTATAACACTTAGGTACTAAATACTTGTCAAAGTACATACTTAGAAATACCTATCAAAAATGAGCAATTTCATTCAATTTTTTTATTCAAATTTTCGTGAAAATGAATGCAGATTTACCGAAATCGAAGGTCATAGTTGATTTTTACCTTCAGTGACTGCACTATAGAAAAAAATGGCAATTCAATAATTGAGATGCGTATATTTTGCGAGCTCATAAATTATTAAACGATATCTAGTCGACAAATAATTAATTTAAATTATTTTAAGTACAACTCTCTCACCGGGAATATGGTATGGTTTTCTTGCGAAGGGGTTGTAGCTCAATAATCGAAATGCACGTGATTTAAGAGTTTATTCTTAGAATATAAGCTATACGAATAAAACTACTAATAACTTTTTTGTAAAAACTTACAGTTTTTCAGTGATTTACGAAAAACCGCTTCAAAACATGCATTTTTTTCACGAATAATTTAAAATTTTTGATCTTTAATAACTTAATAAGTATTGACTTATTTTAATAACTTTATATAATAAATTTTGCTTATAATTTGTTTTTTTATAGATTTGTGCAGTTATTTTTTTATAAAATAATTTTTCACCCCCAGTATCCACCCGCAGGGTAAAGGCGCAAGGTGGTACCATGTCACCTTTGTTTCTTGAGGTATCCTCTAACCACTGACCAATTTTCACCAAGGTTCACCGAAATTGAAGATAATCGTTGATTTTTACTTTCAGTGACTGCACTATATAAAATAAATTGCAATTTACTGATTTAAATGCGCGTAATTTGAAAGCTTATAAATTATTAAATGAATGTAGTCGCCAAATAACTAATTTAATGCATTTTAAGTACAACTTTCTCTTAAGCCGGGAAGATAGGGTGGTTTTCTTGCGAAGGGGTTGTAGCTAAATAATCGAAATGCACGTGATTTAATAGTTTATTCTTAGAGTATATACGCTATAGGAATTAAATCCGCAATACGATATATTTTATGTTTTCTCAGCATTTTTCTCTTAAGTTAAATCAATTAAAGGGTTGTATGTGGGTGAAGGGGATGAGGTCAAAAATCGAAACTATATAATTTCAAGAGCTCATAAATAGCTCGTAATTCTGTCGCAAAAACCGATTCAATATTCCTATTTTTAAGTACTCAGCCCCCCCCCCCACTAAAGTATTAAATTCCTGCTCAGTGGAACGAGCTCAAAATTTTTAGTTTGCGGAATATGAGAGCTCATAAATAGCTCATAAATCAGGACTATTAGTTTTTTAATTTTTGAAAGTGGGGGGGGGGGGCAGCTCAACACGGGTTATTATTTGAACGTTAAAAAAAGTTAAAATGACTCTTGTAATCGCAAAACATAACCTGTCATAATTAACACATTTACGTTGTCCGATTAAAGAAACGAGGCTGTAATTTGTCGGACAAGAGATCGACAATCTTTAGTAATTTATTAATTATCAATACTTTCAGTTGAAAATTAAGAGTTTTGTAATAACGAAACTGTACCGCGCTAGAGTGACCTCTTGCGGGTGTCGGACTCGACAATTTATTGTATTCTAAAGCAAAATCTTTTGATTAAAATTAAAAATTATAGTTTTGCAATCACAAAACCTAACCGCGCTAAAGTTACAGATTTAGGCGTGGGGCGTGCGGAAAAGCGTCCAACCTGCACTCTGAAATTTTTGAGAAAGTAGTAGACTCGCTCAAACAAAGCAATTAAAACCATTTTTAAGACTTTTGTAGTCATTTTTGAAAAAGGACAATGTGCTGTGGACTATATTAAGGAGATACAATACACAGCCACTATAACAGGATGTTTAAATTTATCGAGATATCACATGATGTCAGAAATGAAATGAATACTCATTACATTCATTATATTCTACAATACGAAATAATTTACGGTATTTTAAATCAAATCAGATACACATTATCAACCTATCTATTTTAAGCTTTTCATTAATAATCATGAACTTTACAGCAGATACATAAAATATTTAAAAAACGCTGATACTATACGCGATCACCTTGCCACACCAGGACGTACTGTTATAATGCCATCAGACTAAATTATTAATTGACATTTAATTTCAGACAATCTGCATAAATTTCAATAAAACCCAAATAAAAAATGATACTGCCAAATCATATATACGTAAATAATATATGATATCTTTTTAAATTGGCGCAAGAATAAATCATTTGGGTATTGTTTCATTCTAATTTTTCTGTGACACAACACATCAGTGGCCTCCTTCCATTTCGTCTTCTTGCTTTAACTGTGCGACACCCATCTACATCTATTTTGTCATTGTTATGCAATAGATTCGATCATAGATATCTAAAACTATTACTTCTGTGTGATGGAAAATTCCAATAAATTGAAAGGTAAATTCTAAAAGATCCTTCTCCTTAGACCAGGTAAATGTATGTGTAGTACTTGTTTCTCAGAATGTCTCTCTCTCTCTCTCTTCTCTCAATATGCAAATTCCAACAGTGTACTGTTCCTTGTGCATAGAAGGCATAAGTATATTATGTAGTTTTCAAAAAAGACTTCCCAAACACCAGGCACCCGCCTAGACATCAGAGCAAATTAAGACCTGGACCAAACAACATTTCTGTTGGCAGTTCTCAAAAATCCGTCAACGTTATACTGTACACTGTACATTTACAAAGTGCTCTTCAATATGTCCAAATATTGTCCTGCTTTTGTTAAAAATTATAAGTTTAGTATTGCCCTTTTTGTATAAACCAAAGTGTCAGCAGTTTTCGTATTGTTCTCATGGTAAACTTAGATCTCAAGGTTGCCACATCTCTACATGCAGGATCTTCGTGATAGTGACTTTGATAGATAATAGTGCACGCAGACATTTGAAAGGCTATATGTCGTAACTAGTAAGTAATATTGTAGCTCTAGGGTTTTGCTTATGTTTATTTTGTTCCTATTTGTGTTCTAGTTTGTTTTGCTCTATTTGTATTTTCTCTCTTTCATAAATTCGTAGTACCTTTGGATAGTTTTTTGAACCGTTACTGTTAAGACATTTCAAAATTACAGATAAGAGTTCTCATATTTGTATCCGGCAACCCAAGTTATACACTCTCATTTAGGACAGTCTTCATGTTTGTCCTATTGCAGGGATGGCCACGCTCCTTGATAGTCAGAACCATTTTTCAAAATTTAAAATTTTTCAAGAGCCGCAATTAAACAATTATTTAAAAAGTGTAAAAAAGGTATTAAATTTTTCTCTCACTGCAGATGGACTTGGATTTCACAAATTTTAAAGTTAAATAAAATGGTTAACATCGTTGTTTCAAATATGCAAATATATAATTCTACAAGCAGCCTTTACTATTTCAGCATACTTCAATTCTTCACCATCCTTCCATCTTTTTCTGGGACGGCCTACTGATCTTCTACCGTCTGGTCATCAAAAAGCACTGTATTTAACCACCACTCTCCTTTCAATTCATCTCTTTGAGGACCAAATATCATTTTGAAAACTTTCCTTCAAAAACCAGCAGCATATTTATTTCCTGCTGATGGAGAGGCCATGTTTCATTTCCATAATCTAATAATTGGACGAATAATTTGCATGCACAATCTTAATTTAGATTGTCTTTTTAACAGCTTGGATCTTAATAATGATGATAGGGAGTATAATGCTCTATTCCACGCAGCTATCCTTGCGGAGACCTCTTTTTATATGTGGTTATCAAGTGCGATTACCGCCCCTAGATATTTAAACTCTTTTGCTACTTCGAAGTTGTGGTCATTAATAGTTATGTTCTGCGTAACTCTTGGTCTTGGATTTTGGGTTACTAGCATGTATTTCGTCTTCTCTTCATTTAATTCGAAGGCTCAGAGTACCCTGCTTCTTCATTGAGTTGTAAAAATACCTCTCTCACATCTCTTGTAAAATGAGTGTCTGCACCTAGATCATTAGCAAAGGCCACAGCAGTTTTGATCATCGATTCGCAAATCCTGTCAACTCACATGATATTTTACTTATTACATATTCCAAGGCCAAATTGAGTAGCAATGGTGATACGGGGTCTCCTTATCATGTCCTTATCTAAGTCCTGATGTTACACCTAGTCATTTATATTTTTGTTGTCAGTAATTTAAGACATTTAACACAAAAATTTAAAGTATTTCAGGTACATTTATTGAGAGCCACAAGTAATCCTTCAAAGAGCCACATGTGGCTCGCGAGCCACAGTTTGGCCACCCTGTCCTATTGTGTAGATATTAATTTTATCTACAGGTCTCCATCTTCAGATGTTCATAGGGGTTACATAGGTGTTGCGGGTAAAAAAAGTGACTTTAGAAAAATATATCTCGAAAACTAAAAATTATTTTTATTTATAATTGTTTCATGTAAAACTATAGACTTAAGGTACTCTCAAAAAAATTTTCAGCCAAAAATATTCATTTTTGTAGAGTTGACTGCAATTTTTCGACAACAGCCCGTTTTTTGCGGTGGGCAGCATAACTAAGTCCAGTCTCATCTGAAATCAAAAAATCAAAAAGTTTCTTGTAGCTTATACCTCTGGCTAGTGAATGAGCGAAGGAATTTTTATTAGGTGAAGTTGTTTTTGTTTTATAAAAAAAAACTACTTTAAAAATGGTCATTTTTGAAAAAATGAGAAAAATTGGGGTCGAAAATGTTTTTAAACTGTAAAATCTTCAAATTTCATTTTTTTTTAATTCCTTCGTTCATTCACTAGCCAGAGGTATAAACTACAAGAAACTTTTTGATTTTTTGATTTCAGATGAGACTGGACTTAGTTATGCTGCCCACCGCAAAAAAAGGGCTGTTGTCGAAAAATTGCAGTCAACTCTACAAAAATGAATATGTTTGGCTGAAAATTTTTTTGAGAGTACCTTAAGTACTATATTTTTACATGTTCCAATTATAAATAAAAATAATTTTTAGTTTTCGAGATATAATTTTTTTAAAAAGTCACTTTTTTTTACCCGCAAGACCTATGTAACCCCTTAAATAGTAACTCACTGGACTATTAGATGTTCCGATTACGAAAATTTGATAACTCCGCACAATATCTGCCTAATCATATTCAAAACTAGTTGGCGTAAAAGTGAAACTCAATCAATAAAGTGAAGCATTCAGAAAGCTAACCTGTCACTCTTCTTACAATCTAATAAATACCTGCCACTCTAAATAATTAGAGTGGCGTATCAATTATTTAATAGGTGCGAAGAAACATAAAAAAACGTGCTTATGGACAAAAATATTTTATATTTCTTCGATTAGGTGTACCCTGTAATCTGTAATGTAAAGCTATGAGATTGATGTCTGAGGTTTTGTCAGGCTCTCACGTTTATTGACAAGTCATGAATGCAGGTACATACCACAATTTGAATAAAGGTATCACTATCGTGATTATTATCGTTTAATAAGTTTGTGGTTGTTTACTCAGTAAACAAAATTTACTGCTATACTTTATAGTCGATATTTAACAGGTGTTTTTAAAATAGCAAGTATGCTCAACCCAATTCCAACGACCCGTTGAAGCGTGTGTTGAAGGGCGCTTCACCAGCTTACCAATTTAAACGTCGTCAAAGAGAGATAGAAAATATAATAATAGTGTAAAGGAAAGAGAACACGATTAGCACCCCTTGTTACTGTGCAATTAATAAATATTTTATTTTTTGATAAAATTGGTCGGACCCAGAGTAACGACGATACACCACCAGTGTGGGCGATAGAAATTTTATTAAGTTGGTTAATTCATACATTGATAAAACTCTTTAACACAACTTGGTTAGACCACTACATGTAGTAAAATTATCACGGTACTGATCGTGTTTCCATCGGTAGGATGGACGCTTTAGCACCTGTATGTTAAATTTCTTTGAACCGTGTCATTTTACCGACTATTCACGGGAAAAATGGGACGCTCCACAGGACAGAAAAATAGGGTACAGAGGCCATAAATTAGGTTTCGGTAAATAGGGTTTAGGTCCCCGTAAGGATCATTAATTTACTTTATGTAAAGGCTTCTTCACAAGCTGTCTCCGTTTCGAAGTTTTGCTATCGTCATTGCTATTTTGAGCTTAGATAAAGCTGCACGGAACAGTTGATTGCGATTTACAACCAAACCACTCGATTTAATATTAGTCCAGGAACCGAAGCTTTTCACCTCGCAATTTTTACAGAATGGATCGATTTGCTTGAAAATTTGAGAACAAGTAGTGGATAGTCCAAGGATCAAAATCTGTACGATGCCGAAAGGCATTTTTACCATGGGGGTGGTTGCCACCCCATCTTGGGGGTGGAAATTTTTTATTATATTTTGACCGCAAAAGTTGATAAAAACATTCATTCTAAGCTAAAAATGTTCTATACATTTTTTTGATAAAATTAATAGTTTTCGATTTATTCGCTATCGAAAGTGTTAGTATTACATCGAAAAAATCAATGTTTTTCGATAATATTCATTTACGATTAAAAAATTTTTCATATCAAGTTCTTGGGAATTAAATAACCTACAATTTCATATTTAAACATTTTTTCGTATCTCTGATGCTAATCTTTCTATTCTGAAGAAAATTGCATTTTTTACCAAACTACAAAAATTCGTTATTCGCTTTTAACTCCAGTGTTTTAAAAACTAACCATTCTAAGCCAGTCAAACTTCTAGAATCTATTAATAATACATAAATAAAGAAGAATCAATAAGGCCAATGACAAACACCGCCAACTTACATTATTATGCTTCCAATTGGATATCTCTTTTTTTTTCAAAAAAATATATTGATTTTTTAACAGTAACTTTTTCATTTTTTATCTTAGAAAGTTGGGTAAAAAAGAATTTTGTAGGTTTTTATAAGATCTATAAGCTTATTAATACTAAATCTTTTTAAAATCCTCAGTCACAAAAAAAATGACTTTGAAAGGGTTGGTAAAGGTGGTTTTTGCATGTTATAAGTTTTAAGTTTTAATTGTCAATAGCTTACTCAATTTTTGTCGTAGAAAAAATTTTTGCAAACAAGTTCTTGGGAGTTAAATAATCTACAATTTCCTATTTAATAGTATATTAAGTATGGAGAACGGTAAGGGTTTTATACCGATCGAAGACAATTATTTGGAGGAGGAGCGGAGCGACGACTCCAATTATTGTCTGAGATCGGTTACCCTTAACGTTCGACATGCTTATAACGTTTTTTGCACGATTGATACCATTATAAATTATAAAATTAAACATTTTCGTCATATTGACTAGTTTCATTCATTTTATCAAGATAGATACTTTGGTTGTTAGGTAGTAACTAGGGTGCATAACAACAATGGATAATTGAGTTTTTATTTAGTTGTCAATAATTTTAAGTACAATTTTGATTATTATAAATTAAAATATGAGCGAAAGTGAATTTGAAGAAATTGAACGGGCTTGGGAAGAAGGGTGTTCCGCAATTATTCCCGAAAAATCCAAAATCCGTTATCAAAATACCTACCAGTTTTAAAAAAAGGCAAGAATTTAAGAATCGAAGAAAAGACTCTATTGGCATATTTCGTTCAAAGACATATGCAGTTGAAAGCTCCTGGAAGCCTCTGGGCAGAATAGTCAATGATTAAATCCACCGTTTTTCTTTATGATGGCATTGATATTTCCAAGTTTTCAACTTTGATCGCGTATTTGAAGAGAAAAAATGTTGGCTATAGGCCTAAGAAGTTTCAATATTAATAAATAATTCGTTAGTTTTCTTTATTCTTTCAAAAAATAAATTAAAATTAAGAGATTTTTTAACTCGACGGTAAGTGAATTACTTACCGTCGAGTTGGAGGACTTACCGTCGAGTTGGATTACTTACCGTCGAGTTGGATTACTTACCGTCGAGTTGCTAGTAAATGTCACCTACTGACGTAAAATCTGTCACGGTAAACAGTCAAAAATGATCAATCGTGCAAAAACATTTTTTCGTATCTCTGATGATAATCTTTCTATTCTGAAGAAAAGGGCATTTTTTCCAAACTACAAAAATTAGTTATTCGCTTTTAACTCCAGTTTTTTAAAAACTAATCATTCTAAGCCGGCCAAACTTCTAGCACCTATTAATAATATATAAATAAAGAAGACCAAATAAGGTCAAGACTAATTTTAATTAGGGTGGTGATTAGGAAGTTGCTTCCGATCACTTTTTCGCTGAAAAAAATAGGGACTGACATTCTTTTCATTATAAGTCACTTAATTTTTGAGGTTAAGACTTTTTTGAAGTTATACTTATTTAGGCGCGATTGAGAGTAAAATTTTATATTACTGCGCGCATGCGCACACAGACAGTATTGCCGTTTAGTTGCTGAATCTTTCAAGTTATGTATAAATATATCAGTGCAAGAAAAGGTGTGAAAAGAATATATTAGTGTTTTTGGTAAATGTATTATTTATTATAATTTTTGTGTCTTTGGATTTGTCTTCCTCGGGAATAAGATATTTTATAATAATAGTAAGTATATTTAAAGTATTTTGTATTAAATTTGTCGGTATGTATGAGAAATCTTGTAACCTGTCAAAGCAAAAGGGATATAGCTCAGTGGTAGAGCGTGTGACCGGAGATCAAGAGGTCCCGGGTTCAAATCCCGGACGATTCATATTTTTTTATATTTTTGGTATCGTTTTAATAAACAATTTTTAAAAGTGGTAGGTAAAGAAAGTTATTTTAATATTTAAATAAAATTCAAATAACCTGTTAAGTATATTAATTTCGTTGAAATCATAATAATAGAAGTATAACTCCTTACGTGCGTGCAAAGTACACACACATTCTTTTTTTATTTCTGGAGATAGATATTTTTAAAAATATGTACTTTAAATTAGTTTGAACAAGTTATTCTAAAAAAAAATGTATAGTTTTCCCGTCTTTTGACTTTGAAACTACAATATTTATCGTTTGACGAAAAAGAGCTAACATAATAAAGTATAGCTCGATTACTATTGGTCTTAAAGAAAATTTAAAAAACAGTTGTGTTTATTTTTTTAAAAGGTACATTTTTGTTAAGTAAAGTTGTTTTGATAAAACGAAAACTTTTTGAGTTATTAGTAGAAAACTTGTTAAAAACATTGATTTTTTCAATATAAAACTAACACTTTTGATAGCGAATAAATCGAAATCTATTAATTTTATCAAAACAATATATAGAACGGTTTTTGCTTAGAATGAATGTTCTTACCAACTTTTGCGGTCAAAATATAATAAAAAATTTCCACCCCGAGATAGGGTGGCAACCACCCCCATGATAATAGCGCCTTTTGGCATCATATAGATTTTGATGCTTGTACTATCCACTACTTATTCTCAAATTTTCAAGCAAATCGATCCATTCTATAAAAATTGCGATGTATTATCCTATTTTAATCTTAATTACTTGGACTATATCGCAGCCAAGGCATCTTTATTCTCCCTATACTGTTCCTACAATTTATCCCTGGATTATGTTTAGTAGAAATTGTTAATTTATTGAAGCTTTATTTTCTTCTCGGATGTCTTCAATAAGCTATTTTACGGGTACTATTTAGGGATTTGTAGTATTTTCTGGTTTCATAATAAACTTTGTATCTAATTTAACGTTTTCTGTTCACATTCCCCCTTCTTAGGTCGATGGATACGCTTTTTCCTCTCTTCTGAGACGTCTATACTCTTTTTTTCTCCGTGTGCAACCTGCTTCAAGAGTGTTTTGATATGCTGCGTTTTTGCTGATTGTTCCCATCTTGCATTCTTTACAAAACCACGGACTCCTTTTTTCTGTCCTGCTTCTACCCAATAGTTAACCAATTTCTGCAATACAATATCTCGTATTTTCATCCATAGCTGGTTCATACCTTCTTCTATTACGTTTTCTGTCCTTATTTTATCTATTTGCACTCTCTTTTTTTAGTCTTTCAGTTTGTGAATTTTTTTCCTTTTCCTGATCTCATTTTTTTATTGACTAATTCTTCCTTTAAGAGCAGCCAAAGTCCGAAAATTGAATTTAAGTTTTTTTTTGGGTTATTATTGAAAATTATTCTCTGAAATCTTCTCTTTTCAACGATATACAGGGTGTCCCGGAAAATAGTGCGTTCCTTTAAGGTATGGAGAGAATACACAATTTGGAACAAAAAAGTCCTATACCATTTTTTTCTAACGTTAACCGTTTCCAAAAAAAAGTTAACATTGTTTTCCATATACCTGTATTTTAATGTTTGGAAATTTTAATAAACTGGCAACATCGTACGCACTACGGAAACGAAATAATAACATAATAAGAACTCGTTTGTGATTGTGATTAACAGTATTTAAAATAATCCAACCTAATAGTAGGTAATACTTATGTATTTACTATTTGTTTACTAAAATTATTTTCTTTTGAAATGTATTGAAATACCTATTGCATAATTTTAAACGAATTACACATCTTTTAACATAAAAACACATCTTTTAACTAAACTAGTATTATGTATTTACTTAGTAAGGTTTAAATGGGTTGAATGCTGAGTATTGCTGAGGGCTTTAAATGAATTACATAGTTTTAATAGTTTACAGTGGAACTTAAATACACCAGATAATGTCTCAGTAATTTGTTTACTTGTGAACTGAAATAACTAAGTTGTACTTACTTGAAAATAATTAATATACCGAATAGATGTTTCAAGTAACCTTTCACAAACACCATTCATAGGTAATAACATAATAGGTAATACACTCACTATTCGAAAACATTTTCGGCATTGACACTTAACAGGATTCTTTAAAACTATCTGTTTACTATCATCTTCTATATATTTACATGGGACTGTCTATGCTTAAATTTGCGTACCGCACATAGTTGTCAGATTTAAATTTGGATATCAAAATACATTTTAATTTTTTGGTCAAACGGTTGCATTTAGAAAAAAATGTTACAAGAGTTTTTTGTTCTACATGGTGCCTTCTACCTATACCTTTAAGGAACGCACTATTTTCGGGGACACCCTGTATAACACAAGTAGAAAATATCAGTGGCTACAAAATTATTTGTTTTTGAACATCCGCACTCAACTTAGCGTGTACCGGTCAACAGCAAAACCAGGATGATCCATGATCCAAAAGGGGGGGAGGGTTAAAACTCCTGGAGGGTCTCTGGAGGTATGGATTAAGCTCAAAGTAGTACATCCCAATGGGGGTTATAACCCACAAAACCCTTCTTGGTTACGTCGCTGGTACCGGTAGCTTTCTTTATAACCTATAAACTAGACATAAAGTATGGTATAACTAGACCCAAACCCAGACATCCAAAGTGAAAGTTATCCTCCAACACCAAATTGTTCTATATGGTCCACATAATGTTCAGAAAAAAGTCACACCATTTTGAGCGTCGGGTTTGGGGGGAGAGGGGGAGAAATCGGTAAATTCGTAGTTTTAGGTTTTTCGTCAATATTTCTAAAACTATGCGGTTTAGCATGAACAACCTTCTATACAAAAATGTTCTACGTTAAATTTGCAATAAAAAAGGTCCTATGCATAATCCTTCTAAAATGAACGGTTCAAAAATTACGGAGGTAGTATAGTATAATTGGTCCAAAAAAGGCCTAACCCAGACATCCAAAGTAAAAGTTTTCCTTCAACACCAAATTGTTCTATATAGTCCACATATTGTTCAGTAAAAAGTTACACCATTTTGAACGTCTGGTTTGGGGGGGGGGGAGATGGGGGAAAAGTCGGTAAATTAGTAGTTTTTTTACGTTTTTCGTCAATATTTCTAAAACTATACAAAAATGTTCTACGTGAAATTTAAAACAAAAAAGGTCCGATACATAATTGTTATAAAATCAACGGTTCCAGAGTTACGGAGGGTAAAAAGTGGAGGTTTTCGATACTTTTTATATTCTTTGGGCAATTTATAGAAATTTTCTTTAACAGGATTGTGTTTTGTAAATAAAATTTGCTATTTCAGTGACCGATGATATGTTAGTGATAAGCTCTTGAAGAAACGTCAACCTCACCACCCAAAATCATCATCAATTGCCCAGATAATATAGAAAGTATCGAAAACCTCCACTTTTCACCCTCCGTAACTCTGGAACCGTTGATTTTTTAACAATTATGTATAGGACCTTTTTTTGTTTTAAATTTTATGTAGAACATTTTTGTATAGACTATTGTTTACGCTAAAGCATAGTTTTAGAAATATTGACTAACTACTAATTTACCGACATCTCCCCCCCCCCCCCAAACCGGACGCTCAAAATGGTGTAACTTTTTACTGAACAATATGTGGACCATATACAACAATTTGATGTTGGAGGAAAACTTTTACTTTAGATGTCTGGGTTAGGCCTTTTTTGGACCAATTATACTATACTACCTCCGTAATTTTTGAACCGTTCATTTTAGAAGGATTATGCATAGGACCTTTTTTATTGCAAATTTAATGTAGAACATTTTTGTATAGAAGGTTGTTCCTGCTAAACCGCATAGTTTTAGAAATATTGACGAAAAACCTAAAAAACTACGAATTTACCGATTTCTCTCCCCCCCCCCCCCCCAAACCCGACGCTCAAAATGGTGTGACTTTTTTCTGAACATTATGTGGACCATATAGAACAATTTGGTGTTGGAGGATAACTTTCACTTTGGATGTCTGGGTTATGCCATTATTTGGATCAATTATATCATACTATTAGAGTGTTTTATATTTTTGCAATTTCCCGAATACTAGGTTTTTTAAATTTTGATGTCAAATGTCTCTGGATCCTTAGATGATAGAAGGTCCAAATTTTTACAGTAGTTGTAGGTAGATAATATCAAGTCCCGCGTAAAATATTATTGAAAAATGTATAATAACAAGTAAAATAAAAAATAAAATCTAAACATTTTTGGGTTTGTTTTGTAAGAGTATTTTCAACAAGCTGAAAATGCGAGCATTATCATAACGAAAACTTTGTTTACGTATTTTAATTCATAATATGGAAAATTGCTATTATGAAAAGTAGTTTAGAATTAATAATTATGTTTTAATGTGCAATTATATCATTCTAATTTATATGTTATGAACTGTAAAGGTAGTTTACTCTTGATCGAAATTCATATTTTTTATATACCTCGTATAAAATTAATAAATTTTTACATATGATGGTTGCATCATAAATCTTAGAACATGAAGAGCTTTTTATGAATAACTTTTCTTCGTCAAATTAAAAATAAAAGAGTTATAAATGAAAATGTTGTTGGTATCCATAATTTGAGAAAAACCTTCAAATATTTTTTTCCATTAGAAGGATGTAATTGCACATATCAGACCATAATTTTTTATACCAAACAATATTATTTCATATACTGTCGGTTCGCTAAACTCAGACACAACGCAAAAAAAAAATAATTACTAAGTAGTTAATAATTACTAATTTTGTCAATTTTGGCAAAATTCGCAAAAACAAAAAAATTGCCTACTAAAATCACTAGCCAGTTGTGTCGAGTTTAGCGAACCGACTATATTTTAATTTCATAGCAAATAGAACAGTCCATTTATCATAAAGGGGAGGCCGAATACTCGTATAAACCTTTTTAAAGCTGTTAATAAATTATTCCTTTTAAAATATACTCAAATTGTATTTTTGAACATCTTATTTATTTTATATAATAATTAAATTCACTATCAAATGCCATTGATATTTTATTAATACTTAATTTAAAATTTAGTTTGACATTCACGAAGTGTCAAACTTAAATGTAAATAACCTATGCTTTGCTTAACAAATCGAGATTAAAAAACTAGCCTACTTAATAGCAACGGTTTCAGCTGGACGTGTAGTGTGTCGGAAGAAAATAAAACGATTGTGACGTCACATTTTAGATTTTGAGGTCGATTATCTCGAAGACGGTTAGAAATATCGAAATGCCGTTTTCAGATTTGGATTCAGAAGAAAAAACTACATACGAATCCATCGATAAATCTGATCTGAGTATTGCAGGAGCTGCAACGCAATAACACACACACTTTTGCGAATTTATAAACGAAATGTTTTCGTTGAAAATTTTAAAATAAATGTTACCTTCACTGTAACTTTACAAAAATCTACGCGGTACTAAACAATACATCTAGTTTCAAAATAAAACAGAAATTAGGTCCCTAAGTACTTTGGTTACAGAGCTATGTGACATAATGTTAACATTGTCGTTAAATGGGACTTCGGATGCCCTTAAACCGTGCCTTAACCAAATAGTGATCACTATCTAGGTTTGCTCCTCTGAAAAACTTAACATCTAAAATGTTGAAACAGTGTCTTGCATCAATGACTATAATAACGTATTGGTTAGTCATTTCATTATCAGGCGATCTTCAAGTTCCCTTATGTATGTCTTTGTGGGTAAATCGTGTCCCACCTATTACAACATTCTGGATCATAGCAAAGTCCTAGTCCGTTGTCATTCGAGCCTGCGTGTAGGCTCTCTTCACCGAAGGTAGGGTTTGGTAAACGATTTGTCGATTTTCAATCTGGAAATCTTTCTCAAAAAAATTATTTATGAACGTAAAAAGAACCCTAAAGTGTATTTTTTTATTACAGTTATTTAGTTGTAATCAATGAAAAATGTCCTACAAAAAACTAGTTGAACAGAAACAAAACATAAAAATGAAGCAATTACTGTATATTTGATTAATTTTGTTTTCTTCTGTCCCAAAATTAAAGCAACCACCTCTGTATGAATACTAAAATATTATAATCAGGATTAAAAGATGTAAATATTGCTCCCTATTTAAAATAATTTATATCTCCGTTACTGTCTTCATGTAAGTTCCAAATTAGAAATCAACATTCTTCTAATGGCAAAATTTGACATGTCGCTATCACTAACCTAGATAGAGCTCTTTCTTCTTTCTTAATTTTTTTCTTTTTAATGTATCGGTAAACTTTCTGTCACGATAATAAACTCATTCCGTTAGATACGATTTGGCCGTTTATCATAGTGTTTTGTTGCAAAAAAATTGAACGTTTGAAATGTCGGCAACCAGAACTGAATTGTAATAGTCATCATGTATTTAGTCGATTCGTATATTATAACGTAGTAAAGTTATGCGATTAGCTAAAATATTTTTTTATTTAACTCGACAACTAAGGCCATTGACATGGTACGTTTGATTTCGCAATCAGATTATAATGTAATGTGTAGTGTGTGTGTGTTGAGTAAACGTCTTGTTACTTAGTAAAGTCGACGTCATTGTCTTTATAAAGAGACGCTACTTCATCGATCCCAATCCCAAAAGGACAGCAATTATTTTTATTTATTAATTTTTAATATAAAGAAAAATTTCCTACCCAGCTGGGTTTCGAATTCACAATCCTTAGATCCAAAGGTAGGCTCTTTTACCACTGAGTCATAGAGGAGGGGGATTTTTTTATTCATGAAACTGTAAATTAAACGATCTTTATATAATACAAATACCAGTAAACACTACATTTAATAATATTGGATGTCAACAAGAGAGAAATAACTATATTACGCCAAATTATTTTTAAAACATCATTGCTTAAATGCGATAAGAAGTGATTAAAAACAAGAGAACTTCAATATTTGCGTAATATTTTGCTGAATAATGAAAATTATACTACATTGTTGGGTATCATATCGTTAATACACTAATTAAATCTCTGGAAAGACGAAAGTTCAAAAAATTATCGTAGTTTTTATAATTCGCTCCGTATCAAGGTCAAATTTGTCAAATCTAAGTCAGTCAGGCTGATAGTAGATTTCCATAGCAACCAATACAAGCCCTAACATTTAATGGTTCTGGATTATAATATATAGCAACTAACGTCGAGGTAAAGAAAGAGGAGGCTTCTGAAATTTGAAAGAAAAATAGTGAGAACTCTACTGGGCCACAATGAAACAAGAGAGGGAGAAGGAGGAAAAAAATGCCGAAATTGAAGTAGAATTAAAGCAAAAAAATATAGTCAGATACCTACATCAAATCTCTTCGGTAATTCGGAAAAAAATGAACACGAACATGAAATGAACATGAGACGATTTAACATATTTTAAGTCTTCAAATCTATTTTGGAGTTCGGTCAATATTCCTTCCGGCTTTTTTATATAATATACCTACTCGTTTTTCTAGTATAATATGGTAAAAAAATTTTTCTAAGTCGAGTAAAATGACTTAAATTCAAAAGGTGTACCTAATACAAATTACAAATTACATCTGTAGCAAGAGTTATACAAAAATCGGTCTGGATTCGGTTGATTACTGACTTTTACATTGCGCCACTCTTATGTAATGGAATGTAATGAAATGTGATGGAAATGGAATTTGTTACAAAGTCTTTCATGTTTGTTGTCAGTAAATTAAAAGACATTTTGAAACACATATTATGGAACGATAATAATTTTTTTAAATCATATCTAATACAAAATTGAAAAATAACTCGGGTACAATCGAGAGCCACAAGTAATCCTTCAAAGAGCCGCATGTGGCTCGCGAGCCGCAGTTTGGCCACCCCTTACATAGAGGATTAATCCACCTCACTCAAGAAGAGGATTTTGAACGCCATGGCCTTAGATATAATCCCTAGGGATTGTAATGCTTTATAGTACCTTCTTTAAAGGTAAAATATTGCAAAACCTCTAAATTTTAAACAACCGCTTGGATTGACATGAAATTTGGCATGCACATAGCTAATAAGTCGAAAAAAAAAGTGATATTGTGCCGATATGTGCTTTTGCCCTAGGGGTGAGTTTCACCCCCTTTTGGGGGTGAAAAATATATGTTCAAAATAAGTCCGGAAATGGATAAAATGACTAATTCTAAGCAACTTTTGCTCTAAAAAGTTTTTTCACCAAGTTAATACTTTTCCAGTTATTTGCGAGTGAATATGTTAATTTTTCTACAAAATAACCACGTTTTCAGACGGTTTTTTGCAAATAACTCAAAAAGTAAATATTTTTGGTGAAAAAAAAAAATGAAAAACATGGTGTATATATAGTGTGACCAACTAGCCCGAAAAATCCGGGACATAGCCCGAATTACGAAGTCGTGTCCCGGCGTCCCGGACAAGGCTTCCGGGCCACCGAATTTTCAACGTTTAGTAAAGATCTATTTTGAAATTTTGAATACGTTATTCTTCTAAGAAATTGGTGGGACGAAAAAAAGTTGACAATTTCTGGAGTGTGATACTAATACCACATTCAAAACGCATCCATTTTATATCGTGATATTATAGTTCCACGAAAATTCAAACTGTGGACTTTTTTCGTTCCTGTATTTTAAATATCGTCCTGAAAAGACGATTCAAAAACAATATCAATTCATGTATAGGTGTACACATGAATCAGCTGTCCGAGACACGCCGCATGCAACGATGTAATGATGGCTGATAAATGTTTTTTCTCTGTTTTTGGAAAATGGCCCGTTTTTCATTGAAAAGTCCCGGATTTCAAGTATTTTTTTCAGCCTTGTCCCGAATTCGACTGAATTGGAGTTGGTCACATTATGTATATATTAGGTCACTATACCTAGTACAAGCAGAGTTATAGCTAATGAAAAATAGGTTCATATTCGTCAAATTCCAAATCGAATATTTTAACGTACCATAACCAAAAAACGAAGCACTTTTTTGGGGAAAACTCATTTTAACTTTTTTAAAGTGTTTAAAAAATGCTTATTTTGTTGTTTTAAAAAATTTTTTAGCATCAAAAGTAAACAAGTTACGCTCAAAATAAAGTTGGTCCCTTTTTTTTGGTAAGAAATCAGGAAAATCATCCCCTAATTAGCATTTCAAATTAACTTAATTGTTACCACTTCACAAGTTTTTTATTCTCGTATGTATTGGTCATATGATCTGTAAGTTTAATCGGTTCAAAGTCCTTATTTTTGACAGCTGTAGTTAAAAGGGCTTGAACGAGTCACTTATCATGAGTGTATGCAAATTTGGAAACCCCGAATCTTAACTAATTTTTGTCTTACAGAAAAACAAAAAATACAAAATATTCAGAAAAGTAAAGCCGACTTTTTTTATTGTTTAAAATTCTCGGTATCTCTAACAATTTTTAAGTTATTTTGAAAAAAAGCATTTTTTTTAAATTAAAATTTTTAAAAATTTTGCTTTAAAACCAAATTTTTCAAAAATAAGCACTTTAAATCTATGAAACTTACAGATCATATAAACAGAACATAATTAAAGTAAGTTGTGAAGCGGTAACGATTAATTTCATTTAAGTTGCTAATTGGGGGGTGATCTTCCTGATTTTTTTTTGCCAAAGCAAATGGGACCAACTTTATTTTGAGCGTACCTTGCTTGCATTTGATGCTAGAAATTTTTTTAGTAAAAACAAAAATAAAGCTTTTTTATGCCCGGTTGCACCAACAGATCTTAAGCTTAAGTCGAGAATATCATAAGAATTAATATAATATAGTTATAATATATTACAATAAGAATACCATAATATAATAAGAGATATAATTGGTAATAAGGTAAGAATCTAAAATTATGGTGCAACTCAAGTGATACTCAAGGAGGCCCTATTTATAAGTAAAGCTTAGCTAATCTGCAACTTAAGATCTGTTGGTGCAACCAGGCATAAAACACTTTAAAAAAGCTGTAATGTGTTTTCCCCAAGATGCTTCATTATTTGGATATTTCACATTGAATTATTCTATTTGGAATTTTTCGAATATGAACCTATTTTTCATTAGCTATAACTCTGTTTTTGCTAGGTACAGAGACCTAATATATACACCGTTTTTTCACTTTTTTATAGGCTATAGGTTTACTAAGAATATTTTTTTCGGCAAAATGCTTGTTTTGAGATATTTGCGAAAAACCGTCTAAAAACGTGGTTATTTTGTTGAAAAATGAACATATTCACTTGCAAATAACTCGAAAAGTATTGATTTGGTGAAAAAACTTTATAAAACAAAAGTTGCTTAAAATTAGTCAATTTATCCATTTCGGGACTTATCTTGGACATATATTTTTCCACCCCCGAGATGGGGTGAAACTCACCCCCAGGGCAAAAGCACACATCGGCGCCATATCACTTTTTTCTTTGACATGTTAGCTATGCGTGTGCCAAATTTCATGTCAATCCAAGACGTTCTTTAAAATTTACAGCAAAAACCGTGGAAAAATGGACTATTAATGAATTAATGAACTTGGATGTGAAAGTCAAATTGGCATGAAAAAATGTATCATCTGTGAAAAGGAGTACTGTTATAGTTCATTTAAATTATTAAAGCAGACTAAGGGTTTGTTTATACTCTCACCCTGTTTAAGCTCCAATAAAATATCTTACATGGGAAACAAGACTCAATGGTTGATCGCTTGATTTAAATACCGGGTGTCCACTTATATTTTCCCCCGTTTTTACTGCCTATAACTTCTAAACGGCTTAAGATACAAATATGCGGTTTTAGCTGAAATGTTAAATGTTTTATTTTAGTAAAAGTTTTGTCTGAATGGATTGAATTTTTTATATCGCTTTCAAATACAAAAAAAATGGCGAATTTTTGAAAAAAAAAACGTTTTTTGACTTTTTTTTAATGGAACACCCAGTATATTTTGTAAATTAAAAGAAAGGTCATGCACCTATCCAGCGATATAAAGTTTTTCAAAATCGGTTGTCAAATGACTGAGTAATTAATTTTTAAAATTAGAGGTGCAACGTGGATATCACATAACAAATTTATGTGATTTCCATATTGCATCTCTCATATCGCTAGATAGAATTGAGTGACACAATTTTCAATATGTGAGGTTCATTCCTTGCATATCACATCCACGTGGGTTGTAGTCCTGTGTTGCCCTGGGTTATATCCAGGAATATTTGCTACATCCATGTTTTAATAAAAATATGTAGTATCATTTAAGATCTTGAAACTTTTAAAGGGTTCTTACCCATAACTTTTTGGTGGCTCACGCATGCATGCTATTGGCTTAACACTGATGATGGATTACCATAACTTTTTGGTGGCTCACGCATACATGCTATTGGCTTAACACTGATGATGGATTACCTATTAATCCGAAAACGTTTTGTTTTGTGATGTAACCCTTATTGGGTCTTTTAAATATACCTTTTACAAATGATCTTGTATTTTTTGTAATTTACATAAGTTATCATTGTAAACAATTACAAAAAATACCTAATTCAGCTAAAAGATTAATCAGCAGACATTTGCTTGTTATTTAAAGATTTATTGTGCTTAAATGCATATTTTATAATTATCACACATTATGCATCTAACAAAAGATGTAATCACTTCCTCCTTTATAAGCCGAAAACAAGTCAAATATGTATTTTGTTCTGATAATTTTTCAGTCATAATTCGTGGATAAAGTTATTTACAGATTGTAGGTGAAAAGGCGACAGACAGTAGGCGAAATTTTGTGGTAAGTGGCTTCGTATCTAATCAGTTCCTGAGATAAGCCTAATTCAAGTGAGGGAATATAAAATCTACGATAACACAATATGCTTCGTTCAATGTAACAAAAATAAGTATTTTTTAACAACATTATAGTCTTTTTATAATATAATAAATATGTAAGTTTTTGATCTTTTATCAGGCTTTCGAGTAGCTGTTTTTGTATTAGTATAGGTAATAAGGTTTTTGATATACTTAAAATGTCTGAAGATCGATAATTTCAGATAATCTTTTATTACACATGAATATAAATAGGGTGAAACAGTACGCAAAAAAGTTATATGAAAATATATCAATATTGAAGCTATCAAAAATAATACAATTAGAAAAAAATTGCAAAAGGAAAATGACACGATATCGCCGTATTTCCCGTTCATTTACTGGACTACAAAGTGTTTCTATAATCTGTATTTAATCCTACATAATAATAATAATCAGACAAAATTACAAAAAAAAATCGTAGAATTATTTATTTTTTTATAATTGATGGATTCAACCGTTACTTGATTTCCGTTCATTTTATCTAACAATGAAACACTGAAAACGTTTGTTTTCTATACTTCCACAAAATTTATTACAACTATGTGACTACAGCTGTTTCGGCAGAGTGCCTTTCTCAAGTGATATAGTTTACAATGTGTTTGCCTTTTTAAGTCTTTAACTGAAGAGGTTGCGGAGTGGGGAGCTGTTTGTCTCGAGTTGGTCATTCAGAATTATATCTGTATTTTTCAGTTTATTAATTTCCATAGATTCTAAAAAAGATAGCTTAAGGCCTTTATTTTGGATATGCAGAATTTTAAACTCTTCATTGAAAGAATGATTATGATCTAGAAGGTGAAGTGCGTATGTAGAAGTGTCTGTTTTTCTATTGTTGAAAGCCCTTTTGTGTTCTGCTATCCGTTTGTCAAAAGTTCTGCCAGTTTGACCGATGTACGTTTTCGGACAGTCACCACAAGTTAGTTTGTACACACCACTCTGTAGTTACTTTCTCTTTTGGCTTTTATTGTTCTTAATATATTTGCTTAAGTTGTTGTTAGTTCTGAAAGCTGGTGTTATTCCTTTCTTTTTTATGTATCTGGCTATTTTTGTTGTTATCTTGCCAGTATATGTGAGAGAGCAGAAGGTACTGGGTTCTTTCTGTGGCGGTGGATACACTAATTTCAGGGCTTTCTTATGGAGTTTTTGGTTTAAAATTTTGTTAACTGTTTGTTCGTTATAGCCGTTGTTTACTGCTATTTGTTTAATGATGTTTAGTTCTATCTCGAAGTTATTTTTTGTCATGGGAATTTCTGTCAGTCTATGTATCATGCTATGGTAGGCTGCTAATTTGTGTTGTGTAGGATGGGATGATGAATTGTGTATAGTTGTGTCAGTATGTGTAGGTTTATGATATACGGAGAACGCATGTTTGTTGTGTAGTCTGGTAATCGTTACATCTAGAAAGTTTATGGAGTTATTCTGTTCTGTTTCTATTGTAAACTCAATATTACTATGAAGTGAATTAATGTATGATAGAAATTGGTCAAGTTGTCTGTTAGTTCCTGTAAAGCATACTAGTATATCATCCACGTATCTCCACCAAACAATATATTGGTCTATATATTACTATAGCGGATCTATTGAGCTTTATCCCACTAATCAATCACCCTGTAGATTAAATTTTTTTTAATATATCCTCGTAATTGCCCATATTTTGAGGTGTTTTGCGAGTTCTTCAAATTACTTATCAAATAATTTACATATTTTCATTCATTCATTATCTCCATCATTTTATATCATCCATCATTCATTATCTTTTTTAGACATAATAATTAATTTAAATAATTTCATAAAATTAATTATTATTGAATATTGAAGTTACTCAAAATCTTATCTTGCACCGCTCTCTCTCTCTCCTTCAAAATTAAAAATTTATTTTTCCTAAGTTGCAAAAAACTATTTATAAATGCTCGATTTAGATTATCCGGAAACATTTGGACAATTTATGCGATTTTTTCGTCCAAATTTACCCAACAAATCACAGTATAATGGTCGGCATTTGGTGCCAAGCAAATTTTAAAAAATCTTTGTGTTTTCGATATTTTTAAAAATCTAGTAGGAAGTTTTGCGCACCTCAGAACTTATTTTAGCAAGAAAAGGTAGAAGAAAATGCCAATTGGCAACAAACATTTTCATGATTAAAGGACGTCATATTGTTATTGTACAATATTGGTCTTACATATTTTTCAGTGTCACTTATAATTTATTTTAAAGTAAGTATTAAATTGTTTCCAAGCAATTTTCATTTTGAGATTTTTTGTACTTTCTGTATTTTCTTCTCCTTTTTCTTATACCGGGTGGTGAATTGGAAAACGGGCCATAGGAAACTCAATGTAAAATTCTAAATTGTTGAATTCCTGCTTCCCTAATTATTTTACATCAAAAGTCATGAGAAACTATTTGTAGAGGATTAAAATCTGTATTAAAAACAAAAGTTAAAATTGTTCTACGATTTAAACAGAGTCCAAAATTTTGAAAAATAGAATACATTTTTGCCATACCTAAGTAAGTGCGTAAAAGTAAGGCCACACGTTACTATTTCTGACAGTACACAAACTAATGACTAAATAAAACACCTTTATTATTATTACTACTTTCTCCTCAACTGAGGACATCTTTTCGACTTTATTGTTTTTTAAACAATAAAAACGATAAAATAAAAATACTGACAGTTCAAAATATTGTTAATATAATAATTTCATTGTGACTGAAGGCAACCTTATACACATTATTGCACTGTGTGTGGCCTAAATTTGCCAAATACTTTGATAAAATTTATTATATTTTACAAAATTTTGGAATGTGTTTAATTCGTAGAACAATTTTAACAATTGTTTTCAATAAAGATTTCAATCCTCTACAAATAGTTTCTCATGTCTTTTGATGTAGAATAATTAGGGAAGCAGGAATTCAACAGTTTAGAATTTTACATTGAGTTTCCTATGGCCCGTTTTCCAATTCACCACCCGGTATAAGATCTTGGGTTTACTCTTTTTCAACCTTAAGGTTTTATTCGGACAAATAAACAAGGCCGCAGTCATGTCCAGATGTTTGAGAGATGTGGTCTGGAATAACCCATATATGAGAATGGACAGCAAAGTTAGAATTTATAAAACTTGCATCAGACCTGTTATGACCTATCCTATGGTATTAAATCAAAAGAAGACACCAATAAAACCAGAAGCATGCTTCAGACAGCTGAAATGAAGACACTAAGAGCAATTGTAGGGAAGACAAAGAAGGGATAGAATACGAAATAACATCAGGGAACAATGTGGCGTGCAAGATGTAGTAAGATGGGGTAGGCAAAGACGAAGAGAATGGTTCAGTCACAGTAGATAGAGGTTCCACAGTAAAACCACTCCTCTGTCGGCGCTTTGATCTCAAGAAGTAATACCGGCAGTACGCAATTGGTAATTCACCAGTGGTGGATGCGGATTTTTCCTGTTAAAATCCGTACGTTTCTATGCGACTAGCAATGCGAGAGTGGGGCAAAAGCGACTAAGAACATTGCGCGGTCGCCATACGCGACTACAGATTTTACTTCCAATTTTTCGGAGAGTGGCTCTACTGTCCCTCTTTATACTGTGGTTCAGTCATGTAAAAATATAGAGGAGCACAGACTACCAAGAATTGCGCTAGAACGAAAACCAGTAGGCAATCGTCCACCGGGGAGACTACCAAAAAGATGGAGAGATAGCTGGCAGTCTAACCTCTCAAGAAATACTTCAACGTCAGAATTAACAGATCGACAGATCTACAGCAAGTATAAGAATAAGAAGGTTGTATTCATATTTATGACATCAAATGCACAATCTTTTAAATGATTTTTCTCTTGTCTGGTGTTCGTTGGTTTCTGTCCTCCCTCAGTAAACCTCTCCATTTATTAAAGTCTGTAGCCATTCTCGTCCACGATGGACTGCCAAGAAGATTTCTTGCGTCCTCATCCACATCATCCTTCCATCGCTTTCTCGGTTTTCCAATAGATCCCTTATTCCACTCCATTTGCATTTTATTATGTAAATCTGTCTAATCAGGCCTAAACATCCATCCTTGGGTATAGGCCTCCTCTTCCTTGTTCCATGCCTCTCTGTCTTTGTCTCTCTATCTCAGTTTGCATCCATTTTGACCCAGTGTGTTTCTTCAGGTCATCCGACCATCGCATCTGTGGCCTTCCCCTTTTTCGCTTGTGGTTCCACGCTCTCCAATGTATAATCATCTTAGTCCATCTTTCATCCTTCTGCCGTAGGGTGTGTCCGGCGAACTTCCATTTAAGCTTTGCTACTTGGGTAGAAACGTCTTTCAATTTTGTTTTGTTACGGATCCATTCGTTTCTTTTCCTGTCTGATAGTTTAATGTTCAGCATTTGTCTTTCCATTGATCTTTCTGTCTTTGCTATTTTTTCCATATTTTCTTTTGTAAACGTCCATGTCTGAAAGCTTATATTAGAACAGAGAGTATACATTGATTGAATACTCTTGTTTTTAGGTATTGCGGGTATTTTCTGTTCTTTAGAATATAAGACAGTTTTCCGAATGATGCCCAGGCCAATCTTATTCTTCTCTTTATTTCTTCGGTTTGATTTTCTTTATTTAATCTAGTGATTTGTCCTAGATATATATGTTATAGTCAAAGCCCGAATTTCAGGCACTCCTAGGTTTGACTAGGCAATCCTCAGGTCTGACTGACGGTCTTAGTCAAAGCCCGAAATAAATTACCGTTTCGGCCTTTGACTAGTCAAACCTAGGAGAGACTACGTTGGTCAGGCAAAGGTCGAAATTTAATTTTATGAAATCGGGGTTTGACTAGTCAAACTCCGATCAGCTATTAAAATGTCGTAATTTGTTAGATTAGGTTTAATAAAACGTCATTTTTTAATTTTATTGTTTATTATTTTTATATTGTCTTAACTAAAATATAAAAATTAGTGTTTGTGTTTATTCTCACATGTTGAGGCATTATGGCATTTAGAGTTGTACAATACGTTAGACCTTTTACACTTACGTAATTTGGAAGAGCATTTTTATGGCAGTAGCATTTTATAAATCCTTGTCCTCCAAATTTAGAATCTTTTGTACTAATTTCTTTTAGAGACAGAGACAGCTTAACGTCTGGAACATCTTCGAAATTAGGAAATTTCTCTTTGCATTCCCTTATTTGATTTCTTGAAAAAAGTGTGTTTATTATTCCGTATTTCGTACCAACTTATTTTTTCGTATCTTTTAGACTTATCTGTCGTTCATTTCGCGAAATATTCGCTTTTTTTGTGAAATATTGTGACTCACCCATTTCCTTACGCCCGCTGAAATCTTCAGGTTTTTGAAATTTTAACTCTTTTGCATATTTTAACTTATCTAAATCTGACGATTTCGAGATTTTCTAAGGATATATTTTTTCCCCTTAACGAACTCCCCTGTATTAAGAACCAATATGTGATAGAGGTACATTTACAGGGTACAAGGTTTCTCCTCATGTGATAAACTGACGCGCTCGAGTAACTGCAAAAATCCCCGCTTGGTTTCCCCTACCATTATATACCTAGTCCAGTCGGGATAGCATTTGACCTTGCATGTCAAGCTACCCAGAATTTTATTATTCCAATCTTTAGGGGAAGTCAACAGTAGAGCAAATTTAAAATCGTATCAAAAAGTATCAAACTTGTATAAAAAAGTATCAAAAGTAAGGTCACCATAGTACTAACTAAGGCCCTGGACCGTCGCGTCGTCACTAGTGGAGGAAGAAAATTGTCAAACAATTCAGATTATTTCTTCAGATGTGGTTTTTTGTATTTGCCAAAAAAGAGAGCTCTGACTCATATACGCGCATAATTTGTAATCGGGCGGTACAGACATGCGTTGTGCACAGGCAGAAAAGATTAAAATAAATAAAGGAAATGCGATTGAAGGTCTTCATGACCAGCCTATAATGCTATGAAACAATTAAATGAAAAAAAATGTCCTCCAATTTCGATCGGAAAAACTGTAACAATACCTATCCCCAGCTTTGATAGAGCCAAAGGAGATGCTTGAAATATTTTGGGTATCATACAAGATAAAACAATTGACTTGGTTTATATAGAGTTGGTACGAAATACGAAATAATAAACACACTTTTTTCAAGAAATCAATTGCAACAAAACAAAACAAAAAGAGAATGCAAAGAGAAATTTCCTAATTTCGAAGATGTTCCAGACGTTAAGCTGTCTCTGTCTCTAAAAGAAATTAGTACAAAAGATTCTAACTTTGGAGGACAAGGATTTATAAATTGCTACTGCAATAAAAATGCTCTTCCAAGTTACGTAAATGTAAAAGGTCTAACGTATTGTGCAACTTTAAATGCCATAATTGCCTTAACATGTGAGAATTAACACTATTTTTTTTTATTTTAATTACGACAATATAAAAATAATAAACATTAAAATTAAAAAATGACGTTTTATTAAACCTAATCTAACAAATTACGACATTTTAATAGCTGATCGAGGTTTGACTAGTCAAACCCCGATTTCATAAAATTAAATTTCGACCTTTGCCCGACCAACTTAGTCTCTCCTAGGTTTGACTAGTCAAAGGCCGAAATTGTAATTTATTTCGGGCTTTGACTAAGACCGTCAGTCAGACCTGAGGATTGCCTAGTCAAACCTAGGAGTGCCTGAAATTCGGGCTTTGACTATAACATATATTATACTCTTTTACTTGTTCTATTCTTGTTTGTGCCACTGTAATTATTAGTTCTTCTTGTTGATTGGTCATGGTTTTTGTTTTACTGTAATTCATCTTCAGTCCTATCTTTGTCGATTCTCTATCTAGTTCTTCCATCATTCTTTGCAATTCTTCACTTATTTCTGTTATTAATACAATATCATCAGCATATCGTAAGTGATTCAGATATTGCCCGTTTATGTTTATACCCAAGCTATCCTATTTGTTGTACCTTGTTGTACCTATTTTATTTTATTTGTTGTATGTTCAATTTGCAATTTATATAAATTTTGCAATAAATTGTTTTTGTCTTGGCTTTTATATTTTATACTGAACATTATTGACGATTTATCTAATTTTAGTAAATTGTAGTTGTTATTTGTTATTTATATTATGTTTTTCTTTTGACTGTATGTAAGCTTTGTCCATAAAATTGTAAAAATTTTCAGTGGCAATAAAGCATAAATATTTCTATTCTATTGTATCCCAGTGTAGTTGTTTGAACACATCTTCTAGCGCTTGGTTGAATAGCTTGGGCGAGATGGTATCTCCTTGTCTTACTCCTCGGTTTATTTTAATAGGCTCCGTTTGATTCATTAGCTTAATAGTTGTTGTTGCATTATCATATATATTTGTAATTAAGTCAGTATATCTGTAGTCTATTCTGCTGTTTTGTAGGGAATTCTTTACTGCCCAGTGTTCCACACTATCAAATGCTTTTTCGAAGTCAATAAATGCCATGTATAGCGGGATATGATATTCGTTAGCTTTTTCGATTAATATCTTCATCGTTAAAAGGTGGTCACTTGTACTGAAGCTCTTTCTAAATCCGGCTTGTTCTCTTGCCTGGTATCCATCTAATTTAGTTGTTTGTTAATATCTTGGTTAATAGTTTGTACATCACATTTAGTAAAGATTACTTTTTATAGATAAAAGTTAGATCCTTTTTATCTCCTTTCTTAAATAGTAACAATGTTACTGCTTCGTTCCAAGTGTTGGGTATTTGTTTTGTCATTAATATTTTATTCATAAGTATGTACAAAACTTCTCTACATAGTTGTTTTCCCACCATTTTTTAGCATTTCTACAGTTATACCGTCTTTTCCTGGCGATTTATTATTCTTCATCTCCTTGAGTGCTCTTTTTATCTCATTCTTACTGATTTCTGGTTGTAAGTCGGAATTGACATTTTTTATTATGTAAAATGAGTCATTATTCTATTCATGTACAGGGTGTTTCGTTCATAAAGATATCGAAATAAAAATGCTCATAGAGCCCGTTAAATACTCTGTAGAGTTGTGTGAATTTTCGCATTGTAAAAACAGGGATTATTAGAGGAACCTACGCAAATATGAGAAAATATACAAGGTGTCATCCAAGCCTGGAGAATACCATTGCCTACATTTTTGACCCCGCGTTGAATAATAATAATTTTGGTTTTTAGAAAAACCACTATTTTGACGACGTTTCGGCAAAGTCGCACTTGCCATTGTTAAGTCACGAGTTCCACTTAAAGTCCGCTGTGGCTTAAAGTAAACTGACACTTTTTCCGATACGGTCACTTATATAGTCGATCTTGACGCGCTTCCCCCGAACAGTTCTTGGCTCTTGTTATTGGTCATGTACATGTACAGGGTGAGGCAGATAAAGGTCCTATTAATAATATCTCGAGAACTAAAGGTAAGAGAATCATGAAAATTGGAACACAGGGGTTTTGAGGTATGAACTATTTAATGAAAATATTTTGGTCTCTTTGCTACTTCCGGTTATACCGGAAGTTGATTGTAACTACGTTTTTTTAAATGGGACACCCTGTATATTTTTACAATTTTGGATTCTGCTCGATGTCTTCTTTCTTAAAATATGAGGTTTTGTAATATTATACAGGGTAGTTTAAAAGATAATTACGGTTTTTTATAAATTTTGTAGCAAAAATCACATCCTGTAGAATTGTACTGATTTAACATCGAAAACTTCATTTATGTTCAAGTGATTTTTAATATAGTCTAATATTATTAAAAATTAATAATATAGCGAAATGTTTAATTTTAGTATACAGAGTTGGTCGAAACTCAGAATGAGTATTTTCTGAGTTTTCTTAAATGGAACACCCTGTATTTTTGTATTGTAATGAAATTATATTTTATATTACTTTTTTATTTCTTAAGCATTCCCTATACCTAACTGTTTTGGTTTGTAAGTTATTCGTAGTTCTTTAAGCCAACCAATAATTGCATCAAAAATTAAGTGAAATTTTATTAGGTTTGCCGTGAAAATATTCAATCATAAATAATTTTTCGAAAATAAACACATTAATCTCGACTGACCCTTAATTTATTAATACTGGTTGATATATCAAAATACCTACGTAGTTAAGATTGTTGGTGTGTTTAATATTAATAAAAACATACAATATTCTATCTAGTTGGCTATGACTTTGACACTAAAAGATGCTTAAACATTTGTTTGCTTAAACATTCTACGTTCTAACGAGGAACTGATTCAGATGTTTTTCCGTTCTAGGAGAGTATAACAAATAAAAATGTGCTACTAGCAATAAGAATTTATAATCAGCAATTCCATGATAGACGACAGCCAAAAAGAGAAACTTTTCAAAATTTACTAGAGCTGTCTCAACGAACTGGACATTTAGATTACGAGAAATCTGATCGAACGAAAACTATTGTAAATGATTAAAATGAATTAAATGTTGGTGTCACTGAGAATCTGCATATTAGTATGAACGTCCTCGTAATCTAAGTGTCTAGTACGTCGAAACTATTCTATAATAGTAAACTTTGAAAAGTTTCTCTTCTTGGTTGTCGTCTATCAGGGAGTTACAGATCATAAATTCTTATTGCTAGTAGTACATTTTTATTATACTCTCTTAGAACAAAAACTTTACTAATCAGTTCCCCATTACAAAAATTTATATTAGTAATGGTAACACAGCAACTGGAACTATAAACATAATACAATGTCTAATGTTTAATCAAGTTTAGTGTCAAAGCCATAGCCAACTAGGCAGAATATGGTTGGTTTTTATTAATATTTTATGCACCAACAATCTTAACAACGTAGGCATTTTGGTATCTCATCCAATATTAATAAATTAAGGAGCATTCTAGATTAGCATGTATTTATTTTCAAAAATTTATTCATGATTGAATATTTTCACGGCAAACCCAATAAAATTTCACGTAATTAAAGCAGTTAGGTATAGGGAATGCTTAAGAAATAAAAAAGTACTATAAAATACCATTTCACTGTAATACTAAAATACAGGGTGTTCCATTTAAGAAAACTCAGAAAATACTCATTCCGAGTTTCGACCAACCCTGTATACTAAAATTAAACATTTCGCTATATTAATAATTTTTAATAATAATAGACTATATTAAAAATCACTTGAACATAAATTGAGTTTTTGATATCAAATCAGTCCAATTCTACAGGATGTGAAGTTTGCTACAAAATTTATAAAAAACCGTAATTATCTTTTAAACTACCCTGTATAATATTACAAAACCTCATATTTTAAGAAAGAAGACATCGAGCAGAATTCAGAAATGTACAAATATACAGGGTGTCCCATTAAAAAAACGAAATTACAATCAACTTCCGGTATAACAGGAAGTAGCAAAGAGACCAAAATATTTTCAATAAATGCTCATACCTCAAAACCCCTGAGTTCCAATTTTCATGATTCTCTTACCTTTAATTCTCGAGATATTTCTAATAGGCCCTTTATCTGCCTCACCCTGTATAGGTTGGAGGGGCAATACTCGTCGATGTCTTTGCCTGATTTATTTTGGTATTTTTCTTCAGTACCGTTTTCCATGTTGTAGGAAGCATTTGAGCATCATCTCTTTGGTTTAGACCAGCGGTTCTCAACCTTTTTGAGTGATGTACCACCTACAGTTATTTTTATTATTTTTGGTACCACCTATATTTTTAAATTGTATTATCAATACTTACTAAGTACTACTATTTTAATTGTTTCTGTGTTTTGTGTACCACCGCCAATAATGATATGTACCACCAGTGGTACATGTACCACAGATTAAGAACCTCTGGTTTAGACTATTGCGATTTTTTCTATTTCTATCGATTCTCTGATTTCACGTTGTCTTTTGATTTTTATGTTAGCTAGTATCGTCGTTGGGTTCAGGTTTATTGTATGTCCTGTATTTGCTACATGTTATGCAAGGGATAAGGTTTTCTCTTCTTTCGATGGCATTTCGCTATTCTTTTCGTCTAACATGGATTCTTCGGTTGGTCTGTCCAATGTACGACTTTTCACAATCTCCACATGGAATCTCGTATACTCCTTGATTTTCTAACGATATTTTGGTTTTTGCTGTTGATAAAATAGTCGAGATTTTTCTGTCCGTGTTAAATATCGTTTCTATTTTGTGTTTTCTCAGCATTCTCCCTATTTTCTCTGCTGTACCCTCCACTTACGGCAGAACGGTTTTGTAAATCGGTTTTTCGTCTTCTGTTGGGTCCTAAATTCTTCTTCGAGCATTCTGAGCTTTTTCGATGGTATGTGTTGAGAAGCCGTTTTTCCTTAACGCTGTTTTCATATTAATGTATACAATATACATTAATAAATAAAACGACGACCATTCAATTCATTCACTTGGTTCTCATTGAACGGAAGTTATTTGCAGTCCAATGTTGTGTGACAACTATCGAAAAACAACAAATGCAATGGTCTATTTACCGTACATTCATAACTAAAATAGCTAAAATAAAGGGGAAACTCATACAGAATAAAACTTCTCATTCACCAAAAACTCGGCGAATCAAAATGCTTGCTTTCTCTCTTGATTTGTCACGGTGTGTAAACCGTAAGGTTTTTCACATGAATGGCACTAGAAAAGTGGTTAAGCAATTGTTTGTTTTGCATTGCGATTGTGTAATGTTCAAATAAAAACAAAACAAGTAAATAAGTTAGGTATGTAAATATGTATGTACACTCACCGGCACAAAATTTCGTCACCCAAATTTTTGATTAAGTTTGACAATTTAAAACTTTATTATTTGTACTCCGTTTCTAAGTATTGATATCGTTTATTATTCTGGTAACAAAAAATTTTGCTTACATGGCATTATACGGGGGTGAATGGAAGCGTTGTGTTTTCTCTTAACTTTAAAAAATTCTGTGGAAAAATTGAAGTGCTCATTTTGTTTCATCGTCCTGTGATATTATCCCGGGGGCATCACTAAAATTTTGTTTTTTGAATTATCCGAATATCTCTTTTCTTGTAAGAGCTGTACAATTTTTTATAAATAAAAACACTGATTGGCTCATAAACATAAATATCTTAAATGAAGGTTGGATTGATAAGATTAGAATGGCCCGCATACAGCACAGATCTCAATCCTATTGAGAATTTATGGGATGAATTCAAAACTATTCGCCGTCATTTTAGGCCTCCAGAAAATTTGGTATAGTTTTGGCCCTGGTAGAAGAATATCGAGCTATTCCCCAGGAAAGGATAACACATCTTTATTCGATTCCAAACAGACACCGAGCAGTCGTTGCTGCGAGAGGTGGACATACCCGCTATTTAATTGTTTTGTTGTTAATTTTAGTGCGTTTGATATTTCTAATTAAATAAACTTTTACAGCAGAGTTTTTATTTACAGCTTTTACAAGAAAAGAGATATTCGGATAATGTATGTATGTATGTATCGGTTTTAGAACGTATTTCGACGTTGTCCGATGCCTAACTTCCACGTCCTTCTATCATCCCATTGGTCATCTCTAAAATCCCTTGTACTCATTGCTTTGGTTACCCCTTCTTTCCATGTCTTTTTGGGTCTTCCTCGTTTTTTGCGGTTTGGCGGTACCCACTCCAAGATCTTTTTGGGCAATCTTGTGTCTTCCATTCTTTGAACATGACCATACCAAATCAACTGTTTCCTCTCAATGTCTGTTGTTAAGTAACCATCTATTCCAATTCGTCGTCTTACTTCCTCATTTCGAATTCTTTCCCTACGGGATATACCTAACGATCTTCTAAACACATCCATTTCTACAGCTTCTAATTTTTTCCTGTTGTTCTCGGTTATTCTCCAAGTTTCTGCTCCGTAAAGTAGGCTGCTTTTAATAAGTGTTTCATAGATGTTGTATTTTCGCTGTATTCCTATTTCGGAGCTCCAAAGTATTCCATTTAGGCATCCAATTGTTCTTCTAGCTTGTGTTACCCTTTTCTTTATTTCCTCATGGTCTTTTCCCGTTCTATCGAAGATTACTCCCAGGTACGTGTATTCACTACAGGATGTGATTTGTTCATTATCCTCTAGTTCGATATTGGATAACTCAGCTCCTATGGGTAGGCATTTAGTTTTTTCCACATTAATTTCCAAGCCCCACTGTTCATATTCCTCCTGATGATGACTTGGTCATCAGCAAATTGTAAGGTATACAAACAAACCTCTCCGAGGTCTATACCCATACCGTGGCATTTACGTTTCCACTGGTTTAGTTAGGATATTCGGATAATTCAAAAGCATTCTTCATTTGCCATTAAGTCATCGGTATGTAAACAAGTAAATTTTGGATCCCACGTGTTGGGATATACATTACCTTATGGCATTATCCCAGTTGCCATGTAACCTCACAAGGCAATTTTTCAAAGTACAGTAGAGCGTCGATAATCCGAACTAATTGGTACAGGGGTAGTTCGGATTATCGAACATATGTTCAAAATACATACAAAGTTCATAAACATAGTACATGTACATATGTACATACGTTTTAGTTACAAGGAATAAAACACCTGCATAATAAACAAATATATTGTATGTATTTCTGCATAAACAAAACAAAAATCCGCGGTCACATTTTGCCCATATTGTCATATTAAATCCAAAAATTCGGTCCGCGATCATATTTTTTAATTTTATAATTTTTTTTTGCGTTCGGATTAGCGATCGTTCGGATTACTAGGGTTCGGATTATCGACGCTCTACTGTATGCACTTATAACGCATCAATGTGATATTTAAAGGGTGTTTACCCTAATATTTTTCTTTTGTGACTCAGCTAGCATCAAGTTTATCTTCAACACTGATGATGATTTTATAAAAAATCGAAAACGTTTTGTTGTGATGTAGCCCTTTAAAGAGATTTTTAATAAAAAAAATTTATACCTTTTACAAAGGATTTTTTTCCAATTTTGTGATTGATGGTATACAGCCAACTACAGGAAAAACATTTCTTTTTCTTTGTGGATTTTTTACGTCGCTCTATTTTAGTTTCCGACGATATTCTAGGTTGCTGAAACACTCTATATACATATCATCTAATGCTAACGTATTTAGGTATATTATGTAAGCACAGATAATTATTGTTTATTTACTATGTTCTTATCACATGTAAGACGAATTCCTAGAATTTATCAACTTTATTCAAATCAGCAAAATATGGAAAAAACATGAATTTTGATGAATACCTAATAACCTAGTTTTAAAATAATTTTAAACCTATTTGTAAATATGTTTATACATTTGTTTACCTTCACGGAAATACCAGAATTTTAATAAATTTACACGGTTATTTATTAAAAATATAATATAATATATATTTGAATATATATTTTTTATTTTATATAGTTATCTTTTTCTTGCGCCCTTTCTATGACCGCTTGAATTTGGATTGTTTTAATAATTTATATAATATTCATAGTTCAACATATCTGAAAAATTTTCAGAGTAGATACATACAAAAGGCAAAAATACTCTTTTAGAAAACATCCACTCATTGTCTTCTTTATGTATGAATAGAAAACAAAAAAGTTGTGACTGGCTAATTGACACCCAAGCCTATGCCATAAAAAAAAACATCCAACAGTTTACGAACTGTCTTCTATTATTGTACATTCAGTATGTCACATCTACACTCACAAAATTCCGACAACCAAAATTGTTGATTAAGTTTGACAATTTATAACTTTATTATTTGTACTCCGATTTTCAATATTCTTTCATCAGTTTGTAGATAGATGTATTGATGTCGTTTGTTATTATTCCGGTAACAAAATTTTTTTGCTTAGATGGCATTATACGGGGGTGAATGGAAGTGTTGTATTTTCTCGAAACTTTAAAAAATTCTGTGGAAAAATTGCAGGGCAATTTTGTTTTTTGTTTTTGAATTATCCGAATATCCTAACTAAACCAGTGGAAACGTAAATGCCACGGTATGGGTATAGACCTCGGAGAGGTTTGTTTGTATACCTTACAATTTGCTGATGACCAAGTCATCATAGCTAATGATAAAGACGACCTACAGTATATGGCAAGAAAACTGAAGGAGGAATATGAACAGTGGGGCTTGGAAATTAATGTGGAAAAAACTAAATACCTACCCATAGGAGCTGAGTTATCCAATATCGAACTAGAGGATAATGAACAAATCACATCCTGTAGTGGATACACGTACCTGGGAGTAATCTTCGATAGAACGGGAAAAGACGATGAGGAAATAAAGAAAGGGGTAACACAAGCTAGAAGAACAATTGGATGCCTAAATGGAATACTTTGGAGCTCCGAAATAGGAATACAGCGAAAATACAACATCTATGAAACGCTTATTAAAAGCAGCCTACTTTACGGAGCAGAAACTTGGAGAATAACCGAGAACAACAGGAAAAAATTAGAAGCTGTAGAAATGGATGTGTTTAGAAGATCGTTAGGTATATCCCGTAGGGAAAGAATTCGAAATGAGGAAGTAAGACGACGAATTGGAATAGATGGTTACTTAACAACAGACATTGAGAGGAAACAGTTGATTTGGTATGGTCATGTTCAAAGAATGGAAGACACAAGATTGCCCAAAAAGATCTTGGAGTGGGTACCACCAAACCGCAAAAAACGAGGAAGACCCAAAAAGACATGCAAAGAAGGGGTAACCAAAGCAATTCTTCATTTGCCATTAAGTCATCGGTATGTAAACAAGTAAATTTTGGATCCCACGTGTTGGGATATACATTACCTTATGGCATTATCCCAGTTGCCATGTAACCATCACAAGGCAATTTTTCAAAGTATGCACTTATAACGCATCAATGTGATATTTAAAGGGTGTCTACCCTAATATTTTTCTTTTGTGGCTCAGCTAGCTCAAGTCTATCTTAACACTGATGATGATTTTATAAAAAATCAAAAACGTTTTGTTGTGATGTAGCCCTTTAAAGGGATTTTTATTATAAAAAAAATTATACCTTTTACAAAGGATTTTTTTCCAATTTTATATACATTAATTTTGAATCTCCAATGTAACAATAAATAGGTACCCCCCGTTAAGATTAGCCCGATCAAAGAACAACCTGAAACATGACCCAAAAAAAAAATAAAGGGAGGATGAAAATTTGGGAATAGGTAGTTGAAATTGTTTAATTATTATATAAGAAAAAGTTTACAATTCTACATCCCTCCATTTTATAAAAATGGAGGGGAATAGCCCCCCTCTCGAAGATGAAAAAAATACATTCAAAATCAGACCGGAATTGGATAAAATGACTAATTCTAAACAATTTTTCTTCTATAGAGTTTTTTCACTAAGTCAATACTTTTCGAGTTATTTGCGAGTGAATATGTTCATGTTTAACAAAATAAAACATGTTTTTGGACGGTTTTTCTGAGATAACTCAAAAGTAAAAATTTTAGCGAAAAAATAATTCTTAACAAAAATATAGCTCATAAAAAATTGAAAAAAATGGTGTATACATGAGGTCTGCAGACCCAGTAGAAGCAGAGTTGTAGCTAATGAAAAGCAGGTTCTTCTTCGTCAAATTCCAAATGGAATATTTCAATGTGATATAACCCAAAAACGGAGCACTTTTAGGGGAAAATTCATTTTAACTTTTTTAAAGTGTTTAAAAAAAGGTTTATTTTTGTTTTAAAAAAAACTTGTAATATTAAAAGTAATTGAATTACACTCAAAATATTGTTGGTCCCTTTTATTTTTTTGTAAAAAAATCGCGAAAATCACCGCCTAATTAGCATCACATATACATTTTAATATTACCACTTCACAAGTTACTTTCTCTATGGGCCATTCCACGAACATACGCCTGTTTTGGATTACTTGACAACGAATATTTTACTGTGCAAAATAAGAAGAACGAAAGTAAATTGCAAATTACATTGTTGTTTATTGGAATAATTATTAGCGCCATTTCCTTTCGTACTTCTTATGTTGCACAGTAAAATATTCGTTGTCGAAGTAATCCAAAACAGGCGTATGTTCGTGGAATGGCCCTATATATAGTATTTATATGATCTGTAAGTTTCATCGGTTCAAAGTGCTTCGTTTTGAAAAAGCTGTAGTTAAAATGGCTTGAACGAGTAACTAATCACGAGTTTAGGCAAACTTTGAACAGCCATAGCATAACCAATTTTTGTCTAACAAGAAAACAAAAAATTAAAAATATTCAGAAAAGCAAAACGTACATTTTATTAATTACTCTTTGAGATTTTTGGTATTCCTAATTGTTTTTAAGTTAATTCCATAAACAATTACAATTTTTTTCAAAATTAAAAAAAAATGTTTTATTTTAAACCTAATTTTTTTCAAAACTGAGCACTTTGAACTAATGAAACTCATAGATAATATAAACAATACATAAGTAAAGTAACTTGTAAAGCGGTAACGATTAATTTTATTTGAGAAGCTAATTAAGGGGTGATTTTCGCCATTTTTTTACCAAAAAATAAAAGGGGCCAACAATATTTTGAGCTTAGTTCACTTACTTTTAATGTTAGAAGTTTTTTAAAAAACAAAAAAAAAACCTTTTTTTAAACACTTTAAAAAAGTTGTAATGAATTTTCCCCGAAAAGTGCTCCGTTTTTTGGTTATTTTACATTGAAATATTCTATTTGGAATTTGACGAAGAAGAACCTACATTTCATTAGCTGCAACTCTGCTTCTACTGGGTCTGCAGACCTCACGCGTACAAATTTTTTTTCAATTTTTTATGAGCTATATTTTTACTAAGAATATTTTTTTCGCTAAAATACTTACTTTTTGAGTCATCTCCGAAAAACCGTCCAAAAACATTTTTTTTTTGGTTAAAAATGCGAACACATTCACTCGCAAATAACTCAAAAAGTATTGACTTAGAATTAGTCATTTTATCCAAGTCCGGACTTATTTTAAACTTACATTTTTTCACCCCCGAGAAAAAATTTTTCACCCCGTATTTTCCAATTTTTGTAAAATGGAGGGGATGTAGAATTGTAAACTTTTTCTTATATAATAATTCAACTACCTATTCCCAAATTTTCATCCTTCCTTTATTTTTTTGGAGGTTTTCGTAACATGTTGCGTTCCCTGATCGGGCTAGATTGCTAGATAGTCAAAATGTCCTCACTCCTAGAAATTCAATTTGTTTAATTCTAAAGGCAGCTTTTGGAAACTAAAGGTGTAAGTGATGATTCAGTTGAAATGATAAGAAAATAGTTCTTGTCCAACATAGTGTACAGCAGAAGGCAGTTACGGGTTCCCGACTTAACCAGACAGCACAAGATTGACCGCCTAAATTGGCGTCTTTAACACCAAAACTGGAACATTGGAAATTGGCAAAATGTGATATTGTCAGACGAAACCAGGATTTATATAAAATCTGATGACCGACGAACTCCTGTACTGGAGGGCGAGGACAACAAGCAAGAACAAAAACTGCCAGATCTGTTCAAAGATATAAACGAAGAAGAGTCATGTTCTGAGGAGGCATTATGATCGGTAAAAAAACTCCTTTTATTTTCCACCAATCAACTTGTAACAGCTCTCAGGTATGTTAAATTGGTTCTAGAACCTATAGTTAGGCTCTGGAGATGTGCAGTGAGAGAAAATTGAATTTTCATGCGTGATAATGCACCTCCACATACTATCAGAGTGACTTCGACTTCCTTGAAGCAGAAGATATCACTGTTCTGGAGTGGCCCGCTTGTTCACCCGACCTTAACCCTATAGAATATTAATGGAATATGTTTAAAAGAAAAATTAGAGCTCGCCAGGATAATACACAAAACACGGGTCTAGGACGTTTCATCGCCGCCAGTTCATCGCCGCCGTTTCGATGCCGCCAGTTCATCGCCGGCCGATTCATCGCCGGCCGTTTCGATGCCGCCGGTTCATCGCCAGTCAGTTAATCGCTAACTGATATATTTCCGAATTTTCGACCAATTTTCGACAGTTACATTTATTATTTATTTAGTATTAATTAGGAATTCTAGGAAATGCGAGATATGACCATTCCCGTTGCCATACTTAATCTTTTAATAGACTTTTAAACTTTTATAATATAAAATATAATTTAACACTACAAATTTAATACTGTTCAGTATCAAATTTAGGGGAAGTATAAATAGAACAGTAAATTAATATAATAATATTTTCAACGAAAACTTTTCGTTTATAAATTTGCAAAAGTCTGTGTGTTATTGCGTCGCCGCTCCTGCAACACTTAGAGCAAGTGTATCGATGGATTCTTATGTAGTTTTGCCTTCTGAATCCAAATCTGAAAACGGCATTTCGATACCTCTAACCGTCTTCGAGATAATCGACCTCAAACTCTAAAATGTGACGTCACAATCCGGTTATCTCCTACCGACGCACTAAACGTCAGCTCAAATGGTTGATTAGGAAGTAGGCTACTTTTTTAAATCTCGATTTGTTGAACATAACATAGGTTATTTGTTATTTACATTTGAGTTTGACACTTCGTGAATGTCAAACTAAATTTTAAATTAAGTATTAATAAAACATCAATGACATTTGATAGTGAATTTAATTACATATTATATAAAATAAATAAGATGTTCAAAAATACAATTTGAGTATAATATTTTAAAAGCAATAAGTTATTAACAGCTCTAAAAAGGTTTATACCCGTACGCCCTCCCCTTTATGATAAATGGACTGTTCCATTTGCTACGAAATATGAAATTAAAATATACCTAGTCGGTTCGCTAAACACGACACAACTTGTTAGTGATTTTAGTAGGTAATTTTTTTGTTTTTTGAGAATTTTGCCGAAATTGGCAAAATTACTAAATATTTAGTAATTATTAACTATTTAGAAATTATTTTTTTGTCGAATTGGCAAAATTATTGACTAAAATCACTAGCAAATTGTGTCTGAGTTTAGCGAACCGACAGTATATGAAATAATATTGTTTGGTATAAAAAAATATGGTCTGATATGTGCAATTACATTCTTCTAATGGAAAAAAATATTTGAAGATTTTTCTCAAATTACGGATACTAACAACATTTTCATTTATAACTCTTTTATTTTTAATTTGACGAAGAAAAGTTATTCTTCATAAAAAGCTCTTCATGTTCTAAGATTTATGATGCAACCATCATATATAAAATTTTATTAATTTTATACGAGGTATATAAAAAATATGAAATTCGATCAAGAGTAAACTACCTTTATAGTTCATAACATTTAAATTATAATGATATAATTGCACATTAAAACATAATTATTAATTCTAACCTACTTTTCATAATAGCAATTTTCACAAATTGTAAATATACAAAGTTTTCGTTATGATAATGCTCGCATTTTCAACTTGTTTATCTATTTATTTGTCATAAGTTTTGAACTGAATTTAACGTCGTGTCGTGTCATCTCCCATAATACAAAATCTACTGACTAACTGGCGATGAAACGGCCGGCGATGAAATGGACTGGCGATGAACCGGCGGCGATGAAACGTCCCATTCCGCAAAACACCGTACGGCTAGTACAAGCTGCTTGTGAAGAATGGAACCACCTATCACAACAAAATGTTGACAATTTGATGAGGAGAGTGCCCACTGCCCACTCAAATCGAAGTTTACTTATGACGTAGGGGTGGAGTATGGTTCATTCCACCAACATACGCCTGTTTTGGATTATCGCGACAACGAATATTTCAGTGGGCAACATAAAAAGTACGAAAGTAAATGGGTCTAATAATTATTTCAATAAATAGCAATGTAATTTGCAATTTATTTTCGTTCTTCATATTTTGCACAATAAAATATTGGTTGTCGAAATAGTCCAACACAGGCGTATATTCGTGGAATAGGGTATAGTAAAGAAACTTAAATAAACAAAAATAATTTAAACATTCGTTTTACATTGACATTTTTTATGCTATTGACAAATAGTTTCAATGTATTAAATTTTATATATTAATTATTGATTTAAAATATTGTTTAACTTCGTACGTCGCTTTTTTTTTTAAATTCGATTGAAATGATAAGAAGTATCGGATGATTCCATGTAAGTTGGGTTGTGTGTAAATATAATGCTACAAATTTCCAATCAGTATTTTTTGCATAAACAGTTTTATAATCAAAACAGGAAAATCCCGTGGGCACGCAAGAATTTATGACCCCAGAGAAATTCCCCGCGTAAGAGTACTGACCTACAAGTATCTTATATTTCAGACGAACTGTATAGCATAGAGACCCAACGAAAATGACGAATGAAGAACATCGTCAAGAAATAACACGCGGGGTAATTGAACTTGGTCGGGTCGGATAATTCGTTGGTCTTCTTCGTTGCGGCATTCTTATTATGTATTACGGTTTTGTTGCAGATCAGTCAGACAGTCGGAAATGTAGTTACGATTTTATATCCGAAAACATATAATACGAAAGGATTTTAATGACTTCATCATAAAATTATTAAATACAATAAGAATCAAAAGTATTTATTACTTCCCTAAATTTTATCTCTGCAGTGTTTATAGGATCTTCCTGGTAATGTGGGGTATGTTGGTTATATATGGATTTTTACAATTTTTGATGGCATCTGGAACTATCTAGTGTTAAAAAAGAAATGTTTCCATATTTTTCATTCGTACTTACAGTATTATCTGTAAAAACATTATAAGTTCGTTCCAAGACGACACATTTGTACGATCCCTTGAACCATCACGAAATCGATTGGACTGTTTTAAGGCGCAGAATCGCCGTTGAATCCTTGAACGGTTTTCTTTCGATCCCGAACCGATTACCGATATATAACCGTCTTGGAACGTATTTGTGTACCATTTCAAGTTCGAGTTGCGCCTGAGCCATTTTCAGTACGAGTACCACTAGTAGTTTGCTAGATGGTTAGAAATTATTATTTCTAACATGTTCATGTTCATTAAACATCACTTCAACTGCAAAATCTTCCCCAGAATCGATATCTGACAAATCGTTGTCTTCTATGAAAAAAAAACCATATTTTTAAGATTAATTTGAAAAAAAAAAGAATTAATAATTATTTAAACGAAAATCAAGATTCACAGGTACTAATAGCGTAGATTATTCTATTATTGAATCATCAGCTGATCTCAGCAGTGAACACGACCAGTAAAAATGAAAACAATCCTAACTGCGCAAGTCAGTACAAATAGTTTATGCTTGAAGGCATGTATCAAAAGGACCGTTCAGTTACCGATTTCGAAACGGTACATGGATAGCTTGGAAGAACACGAGCCGTTAATAACCGCTATGAATTCCACGATTTTATTGGTTAGAACTACCCACGTGATATCTGTGTTCGTATTGGTCAGAGAATTAAGCAATAAAGACAAATGACAATCAGCTGTTAGACATCATTATGTGATGGAATTTTTATTTTGATGTAAATAAATATTAAATATTACTGATAATTTGTATATGCAAAATTATTGTACTGCACCTACAGTGACTCACAGCCTCAATTCTGAAATGATACAGTCGTTACTCAATAAAACTAGCTTGTGTCAGTGACCCAATATTAGAAAAAAAATTGCATACTGAAAGTAAGTTAGTAAGTCCTCTAAAATAGCATAAGCTATGTTTTGGGTTTCAAATATACCATACTTAAATAACAATAGTTCTTTAATTATTTTGTGTACGATTTTGATATAAGCTAAAATGATGTAAACTTTTAAAGGAAAATATTAATAAAGAAAACAAAACTCCTTGTTGCTTATTTCTTTGGCTGATAGAAGATGTATTTCTTGCAGTTCAGCTATGTAGATTATTCTTTTGTAATATCCGTCTAATTGTTTTAGGGTTACATCTTTTTCCAAACTGTATTTCCACCTCATCTCTCAATTTTGGTGCACTTTTTTGGGATTATTTGCTATTTCTCTGACAATACATCTTAGCTATTAGGACTTTGCAGACGACTGCTCTGAAAAGTTCGTTTGATGTTCATCCGTACCATTCTCTCAGGTTGCGCAGCCAAGATATTCTGCATCTCCCTATGCTTCTTTTTCCTTGAATCTTTCCCTGCATAATGAGATGGAGCAAGTTGTTTTGGCCCATACATGGCAACATTTTTCATACGAATTTCTAGTTACATACAATCTATCTTTTTATGTCATAAGGCCAAACCCAGTTATACCAGGAAATTGGCTCAGGCCATAGCATTATTCTCTACATATAAAAACTTAGGAAAGTGTGTCCTTTTAGGTGACACAATAGATCGAACACAACGAGCCATGTGTATCTTTTTCGGTACACAGTGTTGAGGACAGTGTATATCTAAAAGGATACACTGGCGCTGAGGGTGTTAATTATTGCATATTTGAAACCCAAAACGTAGCTTATGCTATTTTAGAAGACTCATACTAACTTACCTACTTTCAGTATGTAAGTTTTTTCTAATAAATATTGAGCGACTGACACAAGCTAGCTTTATTGAGTAGTGACTGCATCGTTTAAGCTGTGAGCCCCTGTATATGTTTATCAGTCATGGCCTAGCTACACATTAAAATTGTTTCGTTGATCATTCCTTGCTTTGCTTTCTTCAGCGTGCACACTGATTTTTGTACAGCAGCTTTTGTAGCCAATAGTTACTCTTGTTTGTTTTCTAGATTTTTCCTAATCAGGACTTGATTTCTTTTTGGTTTGTTACTAACTCCCTTCTACAATAGAGAGTTTGGGGCTTATTATTCGCTAAAGTGTTGGAATGCTTGTGGGTTTTGATATATGTACCTACTACCACAACTCTCAATACAAACTTTGATCAAACTGATAGTGTGACGACTAGATTTTTATAATTTGAACAAACTGCAGTTGTGACGTCACTTCCTGAGTTTGCTCAAACTGTTTGATCAAATTATTTGATAGTGAAACCACGATTTTAAGGATTTAAGTAACATCAATTTAATTTGCAATAAAAAAGATCATGAAGATTTGACGATGCTTGTAAATATGTACATACACCCGATTTAGATAATTTAAGTGACAGCAATGTTTAGATTGTTTTGTCAAATATACCTACATGCAATAAAAAATTTGCATAAAAAAATTGAAGTGTTTTAAAGGTTTCAATATGTAAAAACATTGAACCACAGAAACGGTTTTTCTCCACAAAGGAACAAAAATCGTAGCGACATATTAATAAGTGATACGTTTAAAAATCCAAATGTAAATGAAATTTCAGACTTTTTAAAAGGACACAAGACACAACATGCCCTATACTTCACAAAATGCCGAAGAAAATCATAATTATTATATAATATAACATATAATTTCCCCTAAATTACTTTTCCCCATATCCAGTATGCAGTATATTAACTTTATGTAAATTATCTCTTTTTAATTTTCATGCATTTATAATTTAATTTATAAGATCTATTCTAGTGCTGCCGTGTTTGTATTGAACAACTGAAATAAATTAAAAGAATATTATAGCTATACAATAATTGTTTATATTTTTTATGAGATAAAAAGAAATATTTTATGAAACTAAGGTACAGTCTAGAAAGAAGACTAGTAGAAACGAATAAATAGTGTTTTTCAATCAATACCGTTTTTCAATACATATATTGATTTTCTACCACACTTTTATTTCTATCATAAAAATTGTCAATTGTAAGATAAACAAGAAATTAATATTTATCCATCATCCTCAGTCAGCTGACTTGTTTTCTTGAAACGACACTTTGCATACAATATTGGTATTTAAATATCCCGTTCTGTCATTCTTAATCATTTGACCAATACGAACACAGATATCACGTGGGTAGTTCTAACCAATGAAATCTTGGAATTCATAGCGGTATTTAACGCTTCGTGGAAGAACACAGTGTACGATACGAATCATCGTTTATGTTCGCTTGGAACGCATTTTTTATAATGCGCATGACGAGGGCAGTACGAGGGACGGTTTTCATGTCACTTGGAACGCGCCTTATAGAACGACGTGAAAAATCTGCCTCGTGGTGTTATTATGTCGTTCATTTTTGGATATAGGTCTCTTCCAATTCCTTCCATGGATCTCTGCCTTGAGCAACTTACTTCCAATTTAATCTGTCTCTTTTTTTATGTCCTCTGCCCATCTCATCTGTAGTCTTCCTCTTGTTCGTCAACCTTTGTAAAGCGTCGTTTAAACACAACGATAAGTCACAGCAACTAGTTGTGATGACAAGTTGAAACGCTGTTTAGACGCTGCGATTCAATGCGATACCACCTTCAACCCAACTCCAACTTTGATAAGTTGTGCGATGCACCGTTTACACACAATGATAAGTTGCAACAACTCGATTGACCTTGATAAGTTGTTTGATTTATCGCTGTGTTTAAACGATCCTTAAAGGGGCGTTTAAACACAGCGATAAGTCCAGCAACTAGTTGTGATGACAAGTTGCTGTGATTTGTTGAGGTTGAAACGCTGTTTAGACGCTGCGATAAGTTGACCACAACAAGTTGAAGAGGGGACCATTGTGTACATTAGACCCTTTTAGACCCTTCAATGAATTATAACTAGTTTTCATCCTAAACAAATAGATCCTGTTACTTTCAAAATATAAAGGTTGGGTATGTTATACAGGGTATTTACAAAGTTATAACCAATTTTATATGAAAATCGTAACAAGTTCAACTCACTGTATAAATAAAAATAAGCACAACGGCAATGGTTTATTGATGCCATATTTTATTTATTGTCAAAATTTTTAAAAATGATTGATATTGCTAATTTACTTTATATCTAATAAAGGGTGAGTTAAAACTCAAGTAGGTAGGTACATTATTTTTTCAGTAAAATTTAAATGGGATACCCTGTATTTTATATCACTATTAAAAAGTACCATTACCGTACTTTAATTTGTATACAACATTCCCTATTCGTCTGTCTACGCAAAAGAAAAAGTAATTAAAAATGCGTGATCAAGGGATCAGGCACGTCAACTTCTGTCGGTTTTTCAACAAAAGCTTTGATGGTTCGCAATACGTAGTTGGACGGGTTTGCGAGTGGTTTGTTGGTTTTGGAGCGCCTGAGTTGAAAATATCAACAAAAAACATTCATACATTAAAAATTTAACTTTGTTTCTGGTGAAGCAACACAGTTGGAAAAAGCAGCTGATATAATATTATAATTGTCACCGGAAAGCAAAAAAGGTAACGCACAACTTGGAAGAACCTATAGTTTTCTAACTTCGCTTCTGGTGAAGCAACAGGGTTGGAACAACCAGACATATTATAATTGTGTCACCGGAAAGTGAAAAAGGTAACTCACAACTTGGAAGAGCCTATAGTTTTCTAACTTCGCTTCTGGTGAAGCAACGGAGTTGGAACAAGCAGATATATTATAATTGTGTCACCGGGAAGCGAAAAAGGTAACGCACAACCTGGAAGAACCTATAGTTTTCTAACTTCACTTCTGGTGAAGCAACAGGGTTGGAACAACCAGATATATTATAATTGTGTCACCGGAAAGTGAAAAAGGTAACTCACAACTTGGAAGAGGCTATACTTTTCTAACTTCGCTTCTGGTGAAGCAACGGAGTTGGAACAAGCAGATATATTATAATTGTGTCACCGGGAAGCAAAAAAGGTAACGCACAACTTGGAAGAACCTATACTTTTCTAACTTCGTTTCTGGTGAAGCAATGGAGTTGGAACAAGCAGATATATTATAATTGTGTCTCCAGAAAGCGAAAAAGGTAACGCACAACTTGGAAGAATCTATAGTTTTCTAACTTCGCTTCTGGTGAAGCAACAGGGTTGGAACAACCAGGTATATTATAATTGTGTCACCGGAAAGTGAAAAAGGTAACTCACAACTTGGAAGACCCTATAGTTTTCTAACTTCGCTTCTGGTGAAGCAACTAGTTGGAACAAGCAGATATATTATAATTGTGTCATCGGTAAGCGAAAAAGGTAACGCACAACTTGGAAAAACCTATAGTTTTCAGGGACTACCTTTTTCGCTTTCCGGTGACACAATTATAATATATCTGATTGTTCCAACTGCGTTGCTTCCCCAGAAACGAAGTTAGAAAACTATAGGCTCTTCCAAGTTATTCGTTACCTTTTTCGCTTTCCGGTGACACAATTATAATATATCTGCTTGTTCCAACTGCGTTCCTTCACCAGAAACCAAGTTGGAAATCTATAGGTTCTCCCAAGTTGTGCGTTACCTTTTTCGCTTTCCGGTGACACAACTATAATATATCTGCTTGTTCCAACTTCGTTGCTTCACCAGAAACGAAGTTAGAAATATATAAGTTCTTTCAAGTTGTGCGTTACCTTTTTCGCTTTCCGGTGACAATAATTATAATATTCTGCTTGTTCCAACTGCGTTGCTTCACCAGAAACAAAAGTAAAATTTTTAATTTATGAATGTTTTTTTATATACTGATAACGATTTCCGAAGTGACACTCGAAACGTCAAGTAAACTTGATTTCAAACTCGAATTGTGACTTACGTCCAAATAAAATAGTAAAGCTTATTTTGTATTTCTCACGCCGGTAAGAAGACAACAATGAAATGACCTTTTTTACATTGGTCCGCATGTATATTCTTTATTTCAGCTTCGAGATGGATGACGTCACTAGTATGTAAATGCCAAAAAATCATAATTTAAAAATATGTCCGGATTTTTTAGTCGTCGGTTTACGAAATAATGAATTTATTCCATTTGGTTTTGCCACACTGTAGAACGTAGAACTAATAATAATTATTAAGTTACATAATATTTATTTAATTATAAAATTGCATAAAGTTATAAATTTAAAAAGCCATCGTCGTCATCTGAATAGGGAATCTTACTGATTCAAAAACAGCTTTCTTTGAAACACTTCAGATATCAGGACATCGAGATTCATTTTTCGGAAAAATAACAAAGAGTGCGAGCGGAGAAATCAAACTTGTTTGGTTTCGCTGTTTTGCTCTATGATTTCTGCCACTATGTTATCGAACACCCTATGTAACATTCTAATTAATTTTATAAATGTGAATCTAAAAGTTGGCTACAATTTTTGTTATTAACTTTTATTGCTATCTATTACTATAACGGATCTACGTAGCTTTACCCCACTAATCAATCACCCTGTACATTATTTAATTATATATGTAAATAAATTCTAATACGGTAAGATTCTCCTAAATTGATACGACCCAAGTCCAATGATAAATCGCTGTACCGTTTAGACACGACGATAAATTAAAACAACTCGATCCTTGTGATAAGTTGATACCAACCTCAACCCAACTCCAACTTTGATAAGTCGTGCGATGCACCGTTTACACACAATGATAAGTTGCAACAACTCGATTGACCTTGATAAGTTGTTTGATATATCGCTGTGTTTAAACGATCCTTAAGGTCTCGAATGTTGTATTGTGTCGTTCCAAGGTTGATCTTTTTGTCTAATAGTGTTGCCTGTCAAGCACCATTTGAGTTGAGGATTTTTCAATTTGACAGTCGTATACCCACCATTACCCGTTCCATTGCTCTTTGTGTTGTGGCTAGTTGATTCATGTTTTTCTTAGTTAGAGTCCAGGTTAGGGTCCTGTCACGCGAGTCAGTAAAAGTTACAGTGAGACAATAAAATATAGTCCGTTCTTTAACGGTAAAATATTGCAAAACCTCTAAATTTTAAAGAACCGTTTGGATTGACATGAAATTTGGCATACACATAGCTAACAAGTCAAAGAAAAAAAGTGATATTCTGCCGATATGTGCTTTTGCCCCGGGGGTGCTTTTCACCCCCTCTTGGGGGTGAAAAAGTATTCGTCCAAAGTAAGTCCCGAAATTGATAAACTGACTAATTTTCAGTAACTTTTGTTCTATAGAGTTTTTTCACTAAGTCAATACTTTTCGAGTTATTTGCCAGTGAATATGTTCATTTTTTCAACAAAATAACCACACTTTTAGACGGTTTTTTGCAAATAACTCAAATAGTACGTACTTTGTCGAAAAAATATTTGTAGCAAAAATATAGCCTGTAAAAAATTTAAAAAATGGTGTATATATCACGTTTCTATACCTAGTAGAAGCAGAGTTATAGCTAATTAAAAATAGGTTCATATTCGTCAAATTGCAAATGGAATACTTTAACGTGAAATAACCAAAAATGAAGCACATTTCGGGGAAAACTCATGACAACTTATTTAAAGTGTTTAAAAAAAGCTTCATTTTTGTTTTATAAAAAAAATTTATAGCATCGAAAGTAAACAAGTTACGCTCAAAATAAAGTTAGTCCCTTTTTTTTTGGTGATAAAATCGGGAAAGTCACCCCCTAATTAGTATCTCAAATGAACTTAATCGTTACAACTTCACAAGTTTCTTGACCCATGTATGTATTGTTTATATGATATGTAAGTTTCATCGGTTCAAAATCCTTATTTTTGAAAGGGCTGCAGTTAAAAGGGGTTGAACGAGTCACTCATCACGAATGTATGCAAATTTAGAAACACCAAATATCAATCAATTTTTGTCTAACAGAAAAACAAAAAAATACATGATATTCAGAAAAGCAATGCTGACTTTTTTGTTTTTCGAGATTTTTGGTATCTCTAACAATTTTTAAGTTATTTTGAAAAAAAGCCTATTTTTCAAAATTAAAATTTTTAAAAATTTTACTTTAAAACCAAATTTTTTCCAAAATAAGCACTTTGAATCGATGAAACTTACAGATCATATAAACACAACATAAGTACAATAATTTGTGGAGCGGTAACGATTAATTTCATTTAAGTTGCTAATTAGGGGGTGGTCTTCCCGATTTTTTTTTGCCAAAACAAAAGCGACCAACTTTATTTTGAGCGTAACTTGCTTAAATTAAATGCTAGAAACTTTTTATAAAAACAGAAATAAAGATTTTTTTAAACACTTTAAAAAAGTTGTAATGGGTTTTCCCCAAAAAGTGCTTAATTTTTTGGATATTTCACTTCGAAGTACATATTCTATTTGAAATTTGGTGAATATGAATCTATTTTTCATTGGCTATAACTCTGGTTTTACGAGGTCCAGATACTTAACGCGTACACCATTTTTTTGCTTTTTTACAGACTATATTTTTGCTAAGAACGTTTTTTTTGACAAAATACTTACTTTTTGAGTTATTTGCGAAAAACCGTCTAAAAATGTAGTTATTTTGTTGAAAAATGAAGATATTCACTCGCAAATAACTCGAAAAGTGTTGACTTGGCGAAAAAGCTCTATAGAACAAAAGTTACTTAAAATTAGTCAGTTTATCCATTTCCGGACTTATTTTAGACTTATATTTTTTCACCCCCAAGAAGGGGTGAAAGTCACCCCCAGGGCAAAAGCACACATCGGCACAATATCACTTTTTTTCTTTGACATGTAAGCTATGCGTATGCCAAATTTCATGTCAATCCAAGCGGTTCTTTAAAATTTAGAGCAAAAACCGTGAAAGAATGGACTAATAGGGGGAGTCATGAAAAATTAGAGGAAGACGCGAAAAAATAGAAAGTTGTAAAAATTAGCCATAAAGAGGTAGTCAGGAAAGATTAGTGGGAGTAGGAAAAGTTAAAGGAAATCAGGGAAACTTAGAGGGAGACGCGATAAAATAGGAGGAAGTGAGGAAAAGTTAGAGGGAGGCGCAAAAAATGAGGGATTTGTAAAAACTAGAGGAAGTCAGAAAAGTTACAAGGTAATCAGGAAACATTAGGCGGACTCGGGGAAAATTGAGGAAGACGCGATAAAATAGGAGAGAGTGGGGAAAAATTAGAGGGAGGCGCAAAAAAATGGGAGGGAGTTGGAAAAATTACAGGGAGTCAGGAAAAATTAGAGGAAGTCAAAAAAGTTAGATGGAGCTAAAAAAAAATTGGAGTCAGGAACGAATAGAGGGTGAAAGGTAAAATGAAAGTGAGTCAGGGAAAATATTAGAGGAGGTAAGGAAAACGTAGAAGATAGTCAGGAAAAATTAGAGGGACTCAGTAAAAGTTAGAGGGAGGCTTGATAAAATTGGAGAGACTCTAAAAAAATTGAAGGGGGTAAGTAAAAATTGTAGGAAGTTAGAAAAAATTGGAGGGGGTCAAAAAAAATTGAGTGAAGTGATCATAGACGGCAATAATTGCTTGGATCCCCCGGGCAAAATAACTAGTGCATTTATAAAAAGAATACTAAAATCTAAAATCATAATAAAAGCAGGAACTAATTGAACCATAATGCAGGGAAAAATACAGGGAAAACGAAGTATTGGAAGACGACGCATCTCCTGGCTCAACAATCTGAGAAAGTGGCATAATTGCAGTTCCATCTACTTGTTCAGAGCTGAAATCTCAAAAGTGAAAATAGCTGTGATGATTACCAACCTCCTTAGAGGAGACGGTACCTAAATATGAAGAAGGAACTCATTAAGAAGACAGATAATAGTTTCCTTTTGCTTTCTTTTCTCCCTGAAGAGGCCTAGGCCTAAACGGGGAATAAACAACGTGTTTTCATTCATTTCCTTTTCTTTGTAATAAAACTATCACGGGAATTTGGTTTTTATCTTATTCACTAACACTGTTTGCAAATTTAATTTAACATTAAAAATGTTCGTTCTCTTTCTCTGTTACTTAGAACAAAAAAAACTTTTTTCTATTAATTTCTAAAGAATGCAAACTGACTAATTGAACACGATATCTTTGACATATCTGAACGGTATTTTGCATTGCTTATTCGATTTTCGCAATTCCGCCGGCCAGTGAGCCGTTGTAATGTTTTATAATAATAGTCTTCAGTGCTTAATAACATTTACCATTACAACTTGTACTCTTGGTGTACCCCACACGCCTCGCAAGAAGAATATGCGGCCTTCGTAGCTATGTTGCCACATGCGCGAGTACTTTGTTGTGATTGCATAACAAAAAAAAACTATAATTCTTTTCTAATCAAGACAGTAATAAATCAATGTTGAAGGAAGTTTAATTCAATTGTACAGATTTTTCTGAAAAACTAGCGTTTCTGTTTGTTAGCCAGTTAATGATATCCTGTTTCTTCCAAGAATTATCTTCCGTAGTTTGTTCTGATTCGATTTAGAGTTACCAGTTAACCAAATCTTACGGGGACTTTCAAATCCGTCAGTTTTTTTCTATGGTATCCAGTGGAGTAGACTATGGTAATGCGGACCTGTTTTCTTCTTGTAGTGCCTATCCATTTCGGATGTTGGCGACCATCATGGCGATCTGTGCTTAACACACTGCTGCTCTGATAAGAGTTGTAGTTGTTGTACGTAGATTTTTCAGCCAGGAAATCCTTCGCTTTCCTGGCCCTCGTTTTCTTTCTACGTTTCCCTGCACAATTAGTTGCAAAAGTACATATTTCTCGCTGTTCCTCATGATGTGATCGAGGCATTCGATTTTGGCTGTTTTTATTGTGGTTAACAGCTCTTTTTCGTTTTCGTCGGTCTAATAAGCAAATTGCCTAAGTCGCAAATCGAAAATTTTACAGGAGAGGCAAAAAACTGTGGAACTTGCCTGAAAAAAAGAAAATTACCTAACTCCATGCAATACATAATTTACCAAAATTAATTAAACAAAATATTTACACGAACTTTTTACTTATTATACTATATCCATATTAATAACAATATCAAAATATATTTATTTACTTACATTTTCTAACGCTTTCAATCAAAACAACTTTAGAAACACTGTTACGTGCAAGTGAACACGTGATCAAACAATGGACATAGGCAATATTCGTATGAATGTGAACAGAACGTTGGACTTCAGCAAAATTTGTTTAGCGAAATTGGCGCGAAATAAAATAATAATGGCGGTTTTGGGAATTGTCAGGCTGTAGCTTTTACCGTCTACTACTAGATGACACCAAAAAACAATTTTCGCAAAAAATGGACTTAGGCAATTTGCTTATTAGACCGACGTTTTGCATTCTTAATAAAACACCACCCTGCTTAGTAAGTGGTTGGTATAAGGTATCTTCAGGATTCGACGATTGTCAGATTTCGTATTGATAAAATCATCATGACATTTGAATAGCTTAGCCATGTTTTGAAATGCAGATCTTGCTTTCTGTCTCCTACATTTGATTTTTATGAATAGAATAGTTTAAGGAAGGTATATGTTTTTATTATTTCTATTTGTTGACAGTTTACACTGATTCGTCCAAATTGCTGTTCCTTCTTAGGATTTGTTTTACTTTCCCATTATTCTCTCAATTGAGGACCTAAATCAAAACTGGAATGAGGTAGCGCTTGAGCGGATAGGTAGCCTGGATCGTAAGAGGTTTCCAAGAATATCGGGAATGTCGTGGACTAGAAGTTGGCCATTATCCATAATAATGTTATATTCTTTAACCAATGCATGGCTAAATGATAATCCGTTATCACTTCCAGTATGGCACCTTTAATCTTGTAGATAATCCTTCCAAAAAAGTCTATCGTGAAGATTGCACGTTTGTGTTCTATCACATTTTACCCATCGTGTAACCCTCATTCCCTCATTTATAACCAAAGACCAGAAGGAGTGAGGAAAGAGGTAGGTCTAAAGCACGATTTAAGGACCAGGTGGAAGACGACTTGCGAGTGTTAAGAGTACGAAATTGGAAAACCAAGGCGAAGGATAGAAAGGAATGAAAGCTGATTCTGAAACAGGCCAAGACCTACCAGGGGTTGTAGAGCCAATGATGATGTAACCCTCATTCGCCCAAACTTCGTCTAAATATAATGTTGGTTTACCTTCTGCAAGTAATTTAAAAATAATGGTTCTGAGGTATGTCCGTCTCCAACAAATAATTTCCTCAATATCAGTGACAGTTATCAATTTCTATAGATTCTAATAAAGACAGCTTAAGGTCTTCACTTTGAATGGGATAATTTGAAATTTTTCATTAAAAGAATGATTATGATTTAAAAGGTGAAGTGCGTACATAGTATTTGTTTTTCTAATATTGAAAAGCTCTTTTTTGTTCTGCTGTACGTTTGTTAAAGTCTCTACCAGTTTGACCGATGTAAGTTTGCGTACACTGCTGTGCTTTTTCTTTCGGCTCTTGGTTTTCTTAATATATTTGCTGAAGTTATTGTTGGTTCTGAAAGCTGGTGTTATTTCTTCCTTTTTATGCGTTTGGCTATTTTTGATGATGTCTTGCCTGTGTATGTAACCAACCAAAAATTTTTCGGTTTTTGAAGTTATACTTCTTTAGGCACGAGGTTGAATTTTTATTTTCCCGGGCGCATGCGCACACCGACAGTATGGTATTAGTCGCTCAAACGTTATACGGGATCTGATTGGGTGTTAAAATCATTTGTAAATAATTGTTCAGTATGGAGATTATGGATGAACAAGTGTTGTGTATATTAGTTTTTATTGTTGTGATGGCAGAGAAAAAAGCAAGTTTATAATTGTAGTGACTTTTTAAATAGTTTTTAAAAGCCACAGGTACGTAATAATTGTAAATGTTTCAGTATCCTAATAAAAAATTACATAGGTACCTACCTATTTGGAAAATTTAAAATGAATCTACGAAAATAGTATGTAATGCTTTGATTTAAATAATTTGATTACTATCAAAATTTCTACCAATATTCACCTAATATATTGTTATTCCACAAAATATTCCTTTAATTCCACAAAAATCAGACTAATTTGATTAAATTCATATAAGTAATAAATAACTGTCAAAAAGTTTGTGGTGTAAGTAAACGTTCAGTTGGTGTATATTCCCACATGACAGAAACGCGAAGATGGCGCAATGCAAGTTACCATTTTTTTATTTTTTTTATACATTTTATGATTGTAAGTATATTATTGTATAATTTTTTTCAGAAAATACGTATTTAGTTAAAATTTTTGGCAACAATAATTATTGTTCAGAAATCATTTCTTTGTGGCATTTTTCAATGTGTTTGTGTGTGTTTTATTCTTTAATTTTTTTCATTTTTGGTATTGTTTTAATAAAATTTTTTGGAAAGTAGTAAGTATTAAAATTAGTTTAATAGTTAAATAAAATATAAATAAACTGTTTAAAGTATATTGATTTCGTTGAAATCATATAATAGAAGTCTAACTTGTACAGACACAAAACAATAAGGCAGTAACGTAAATAAAGGTATTCGTAACGTCAGGCAAAGCGACCACACTACCACAATTTTGTAATATCTCTACAGCACAGGTAAAAAATATATTTATTTTTTATTTTCTAAGCCACTACACTTTCGTCTCGGTATTATTTGTCTGACCTGGTTGTACATAAATCTGTATCACCTGTTCAAAATAGTAGACGGCAGTCCTTAAAACGAAACATAAACAGACCCAACCCGGTAATTTTCCGTTTCAGGTGCAAGTACGACCGAGTATTATTCCAAAAAAACAGTTTCTGCAAAAAGGGTGACGCTCCCTAAATTCACAATAGAGGGTAACGTCATTTTTCTGTATGCCTTATTAGCAAGGTAGTGACGCTGTTGTCAGATGTATCTGTTAGTCAGAAGTATCAACTCATGTAAAGAAAGATGACGATAGACAATGATTGGTTTCTTGCAATTATTAAAGCTTACAGATTTAGCTTGAAATCTTGTCGTTGTCTGTCTCTCTCTCTCTTTCTCTGTGTGATCAATTTTGATGGAGTCCTAGGGTTTTGAAACTTAGTAAAAAGGTTCCTCTCGGTCCAAAGAGGAATCTTATTGAATTTAGGGCCGGTTTCACCAACAATAAAAATCAAAACGAATACTTATTCGTCTAATAACATTAATTTATTGGTGGATTATATTTTTATTGTGTTTCATTCATACAATTTGATAATTTAAAGTTATGACGAATTTTCTTTGTTATAGATATTTAAAGCGAGATTGTCAATTTATTCGAAGAATAAATACTTATTTGATAAATAAATAAATAAAATGATATTTGATATTAGTGAAACGTAGATGTGTCAGTTTATTGGTAAAATAACTTAATTCATTGAGTAAACTAATATTTGTCGTTGGTGAAACCGGCCAAAGGGTTGCAGGTTATTTAAACCAAAGTATATTTTTATAAATCACGTGACGAATAAAGATTGCTTTCGGCATTAATTCTTCTTTCATAAATGTTAAAAAACATTTCTCTATCTTATTTTTAATAGATTGATTCCTGAGTTTTCCAGTTCTTGTTGTCACTTTTTTTCTTTGGGTACCTACCTTGTTGTATTGTAATATTTTTTTGATGATCTCTCTTCATTGTTCCGCAACATTTTAATAGTTCATTTGTGATTTCGTTAATTTTCTTTGTACTTCCTTCACTTCCATTGTGCTTATTCTGGTTTGTTTCGGTTGTAAATTAGTTGTAATTTCCAGTTGTGTCGGTTGGTCTTCTGAGTACAGTATTTTCAGGTAACTATCTATTCAACATCCGTGGTTCTATGAGCACTGCTGTATTTATAGTCCTCAGGTAGGGTGCTAACCTGGTCTGATGACTCCCTACTACTTTATCCTGGCTTGGGACTGGCAGTGATAGCTGATGAGCTAGTGAGTCCACCCTTCAACTGTTCCAGGCGGAGTTAAAAATAAGTAAGGGCAATAAAACGAATAAAACTGAATAAAAACAGAATTACTTATTACTAGTTATATCTATTATTTATAAATACATGTAGCTGAATATAAATGTTTATCTAGTTGGTAACATTATCGAAAATAGCAACAGTAGCGTCATTTAAACCACAGAGAAGTTATAGCATTCTACACTCATGGACAAAAATATGGAATATTTTGAAATTATCATATAAAGTGAAATTTTTTGTGCTGTAATCCTTATCCCTCCCACTGTCATAGGAATAGGATTTCTTTTCCGAATACTGTATTTTAAAGTGTCATAAATGCTTGATCTGATTTAAATCCGGTGTATATGGCGGCCAATATAATTTTTGAATTGAATCTCCTCAAGGTAAAGGTATTCACTATTCTAGCGGCATAAAGACGTGCGTTATCGTGCATGAGCACAAGTCTGTCATATCCATTATGGCTGGCAAATGGCAAAACATGATCTTCTAAAGTGTTTTCAATGTACACGACAGCTGTTATTCTCCCAATCACCTCCACAAGTTCGGTATGTCCTTTCCAATCAATAGCGCTATAAGCACTATGTCGCCATCACCAAAACTAACGCTAACGATGAGGATATACAACTGGCATACCGTTCGACATAATATGGAAGCGATGTTGACGAAATTTCTACAGAAGAGTTTTCGAACGGTATGCCAATTGTAACCTCATGCAGGGTATCATAGTGCTGTGGAGCGGTATGGCTTGGAAAGGACATAAGGACCTTGTGGTGTGATTGTGCGAATGGCAGCTGACATGTACATTGAATTGAAAACATTTTGGAAGATCATGTGCTGCCATTTAGCAGCCATATTGAATATGGTGACCGCATGTCCTCATGTCGCTAGAATAATGAATACTACCTTGAGAAGATTCGATTTAAAACATTATATATTAGCATAGCGACACGCTTCATTCATTTTTTTAATTGCTAATTTTAAATATTAACTTTCTTTTCTAAACTAAAATAATATGGGTAATTTAAAAATTCACTCATGTTTTTCGCTCCTAAAATACAAAACCAGATTGTATAAAATTAATGTTTTTTTTCTGGGAAACAAATTCCCCATCAAATAGTTACCTTATCAGACCTTATGCCAATAAATCACTTTTTAAATGCAATCGAAGACGCTTCTTAAAACTACAGAACTGTTTTCAGCTTTTAAAACACCAGATAAAGAGCCAGCCTCTTTATGTCGATAAATTAGTCTTCAACGTAAAACCACAGACATGTGTTTTAGTTCAACCACATCAGTCGATACACAACCCCAGCAGGCATCGGTCGGCCATACAACCCTCGCTGGGCCCAAACAATAACAAACCCTCTTACGAGATATAAGCACGCCTTTTTTAACCAAAAATAAATAAATATATTACTGTTCGTTGTTTTACACTTATTTTAATTTAAGTTAATTGTTTCCGTTAACCACCCTTCTTCTAAAGGTGCCTATTTTCTAGAGATGTTGGCGACCACATTGACCCATATTATAACATTATAGCCCATATTAGGTTTAAATGCAAGCATTTATGATACCTACTTGTAACTTTAAAACATTGCATTCGGAAAATAAATCTTATTTCTTTAACACTGGGGAGCTAAGGATAGCAGCGCAAAAAATTTCACTTCACATGATAATTTCAAAATATTTAATATTTTTGTCCATGAGTGTATGTTTTTCCTTGTACACAGTAGTAAACTCGCGTATCGACTTCCGCCTTTTCAAGGATACCTTCACAGATATGTCAACACCGCCAGCTTTCTTTCCCGCGTTCCAATACAAATCGAATATCGAGTTGTCCTTGCGCTGTGTGCGCAAGCGCCTCTCATTCGAACTTTTCGGTACCGTGAGAAGGCAACCCGGCCACGTGGTAATGTTAGCCGGTTCTCTGACCGCATAGACACGTTGCTGTTGTGTGTTGCGTATTAAAAATTAAAACATAAGGATCAGAAACGGATTTTCGTTGTTGACAACTTGGCAGTGGTCCACCCTTTGAGGAATCGTAGTTTCGAGTGTGTATGTGTGTTCACGGACTATTTATTTTTGGATGTTTGTTGAATTCTATGATGGTAAGTATACCATATTGTTTGTCAGTGCCATACAAATAAGCCTACTACGGACCGGATACGTTGCGAATACGTTTTGAATAAATGCTTTTCATTGAATTTCGTTTTCGTTTGGACAGGACAAAGTATGTATTTAGATTTGTTGTGAATTACTGCGCAATTTGTGTTCAATCCGTAACGTTGTGAAACTTTGTATCACGTTAATGCATAATAAAACATATTCGCCATGTAAAGGACAATGTCAGGACAATGTTAATGAAAAAACAACTATTTTGTAGTGCGCAACGAGAAAATTCCAATCCCAAATTTAAAAAAAAAACGTGTTAAATATGTATATTTGTTATCGCAAAATCGTTATCAATGTCCGAATTGATTAGCAGTTTTGACGCGATAGAAAGTTTTCCAATTTGCCCAATCAAGTGTAATTGTTTACTAATTTTGTTTGTCATTTCACATATAAATAAATCTAATTAAAAGCTCTTTTTAATTAAAGCCCTTGATAAAAAATCAAAAGAAAATGTTTTGTTTATAATACAACGATAATACTAAGAACCACCATGTTATTTTCCATAAGTTTTATATTTACATTTTGATATAACAAATATCCTGCTCGTATATTTGATTTGGAAATGCATGGTATAGTCGGTTCGCTTAACTCAGACACAACTGGCTAGTGATTTTAGTAAGTAATTTTGCCAATTTGGTAAAATTGGCAAAAAAAATAATTACTAAATAGTCAGTAATTTTGGCAAAATTGGCAAAAAACAAAAAAAATTACCTACTAAAATCATTAGCCAGTTGTGTCTGAGTTTAGCGAACCGACTATAGCACTGTCTTTATGACAGGTGATTTCAATGGTGTTTGTGCGGTCCTGTTAAAATCAGAGAAAGTATAAATATCTTTCTTCTTAATGTGGCGTGCATTTTTGCGTAGGGTCCACGTGCTTTGTCCTGTCAGGTGGCATGTCAGATAGTTTAGATTAAATTATTCTATTTTAGACAGCATTGCGAGCATTTCATAATTGTTGATTCCCGTCCATTGGCTGAAAAGTGTTTCGCTCTCGTCGTAATGTGTGCCCTAAATATGAAGTCCTATTCTTTACTTAATCAAAAGTTTCCTATTCTGGAGATCCGCTCTTCTTCATACTTCTTCATCTCTGTCTCTGACTCTCCTTCAATGATCTCTACTAATAAAAACCTGGTCCGACTCTAATTTGCTCTCTTATCAAGTGGATAAGACAGTAGCATTATCCTATAAAGGAGCTCTTCAACACTTGCTTCTTAATAACAACCAGATTAGTACCTTTGATTGTGTAAAATTTCTTGGTATTTTTTTAGACACCAACCTTAAATAGTCTCTTCATATCGCTTCGTTAAGTAAGATGCTAGAATTTAGCCTCAGTTTGCTATGCAATACGATCTATTTCGAAGGAAATTAATTTAGCATCTTCCAAAATAACATATTTTTCTTTGTTCGAGTCTCATCTTCGATATGGTCTTCCTTTTTAGAGTTATGGTACAGCTGCCCAAAGAGGAATAAGATATTTGTTTGGCCTGATAAGAACAACACGTTGCAGAAGCTACTTCAAAGATCACGGAATTTTAACCCTTTCATCTTTGTATATTTTAGAAACTGTTGACTTAATTCGTAAACACCTACATGTCTTCCCATCAAGACCTCATCATGACTACTCCACCAGAAATTCAGCCTTTGATGCCTATTTACCGATCCCGTCCAGTGAGTTAGTAAAGAAATCTATATTATATTCTGCAAAAAAAAAAACTATAGAACCATCTCCCTTTACATCTTAATTAAATTTGCAATATCTTTCATGGCTTTATGTATAGGAATTTTTCTACCCGAGTCTTCATTTGGTCTTCCCATCGTATTGGAGTCCTTCCTTTTGGTCTTCGGCCATCTACTTTTCCTTCTACTAGCAATAATCCCATGGCCTCCGTTCTTCTGGATATGTAGCAGAATGTTATTCATAGTTGAATGAACGGAGTACCGAAACTATAGGTACAAACACATATCAAACGAAAAGAAAACAAAAGAAACGAAATAAGAAAACAAACCAAACAAAATGGTCTTTGATATTTTGGACTCATTGAAGGCCTACAGGAACAAGAAAACGAGTGAGAGGGACCATGTAGATGGTAGAGATAGAAATCTACCAGAATAGAATGCCAAAAATGTCAAAAATTGTTGATGCTAAGAATTTAAAAAATCTTGATACTGTGCGCTACATAGTAGTTTTATAAATACATACACCCATTGCTATAAAATATTCTATAAAAACACGTCATGGTTTATTGTTAAATAACATTGAAAATCAAAATATATATGCCATCCCATGGTAATCTGGAATTTCCTTGTTAAACAGAATAAAAACACGATGTTATTTGTTTTATGACACGCGAAGTACAGAAATCGCGTTAATGTAATTTTATAGATGGTATAATAACGGTGTAAAAAATTCCCCGAAGGGAAAAATTAGTGTTAGTGCAGCAAACATGAAAATAAATGACATGTGAATTAAGAATGAATAATTAATACTCTCACATCTTTTCACACCCACACAATTAATAATACTCTTCAGGTGACAAGAGAAACGTAAATCTTTTCTTGGCGTATTTTATATATTATAAATCTTTTCGGTATTTTTAAATATAATTCCAGGACATATTTACTAAGCGATTCTATGAAGAGATTTAAAAATTACATAAATATTGTGTTTTGTATTTCCCCTTAGAATAAATATGTTTACTATCATTTTTATAGTTTGTTTGTGATTTACATAATAGTCCTGTCGCCAGGGGGGGTACAACGGCCTCGTTAATTCAGATGGACTTACCCAAGTTTTTTTTATGTATTTTGACCCGTAGAAAACGAATTTTTTGGGTAACAGTTGATCCGGATGTCGATAAGATTGTTATAGACCAAGAACTTGAGGAATCAAATAACAGCGATTTTTGGCAAAACAAAACAATATTTTGTATTTTTTGGGTCATTTTAAGCAAAAAATATTTCTACAAGTTTTTTAGTAGGATGCAGAGTTTTCGAGATAAACGCGGTTGAACTTTCAAAAAATCGAAAAACTGCAATTTTTAAACCCGAATAACTTTTGATTAAAAAATAAAATAGCAATTCTGCTAAGCGCCTTTGAAAGTTCAAGTCAAATTATGTCGGTTTTGATTATTTGCATTGCTAAAAATTTATTGTGTTATTGTTAAACAAAGCTACAAACAACTAGTGCGTGAGTGATGTTTCTATGATTTCTCATTTAAAATCGAACGAGTAGGTAGAATAGGTACTAGTGCAATCAAGACTATTTCTACGTTACATGCGTTAAAACGCATGTAAAAGCACGGGAAACCCTACGTGTTTATAGCTTTGTTAAACAATAAAAAAATAAATTTTTACCAATGCAAATAATCAAAACCGATATAATTTGACTTAAACTTTCAAATGCGGTAAGCAGACTTGCTATTTTATTTTTTAATCAAAAGTTATTCGGGTTCAAAAATTGCAGTTTTTCGATTTTTTTAAAGTTCAACCGCGTTTATCTCGAAAACTGTGCATCCTACGAAAAAACTTGTAGAAATATTTTTTACTTAAAATGGCCCAAAAAATACAAAATATTGTTTTGTTTTGCCAAAAATCGCTGTTATTTGATTCCTCAAGTTCTTGGTCTATAACAATCTTATCGACATCCGGATCAACTGTTACCCAAAAAATTCGTGTTCTACGGGTCAAAATACATAAAAAAACCTTGAGTAAGTCCATCTGAATTAACGAGGCCGTTGTACCCCCCCTGGCGACAGGACTATAATACTAATTGTTATGTTTAACAATATTAAGCTTATGTTGTTGTCACTGTATTTTCCAAATATTATTTCTTGTGCGTAAGTGCACAGAACCTAGTGAATTTGTTCGTTTTTTTATGTACCCAATCCTATGAGTAACCAGTATTTTATATTTATCCTAATCTGCTAATATACTCCTTCCATCGGTATCTATCCTGAGCAACATATTTCAAATTTGTTCCGGCTATTCTTTTAATATCATCAACCCATCTCATCTGTAATTTTCTTCTTGGTCGTTTATCTTCGTAAGGCCTCCAATGTTGTAATGGTTCACATTATAATCTAACAATTATTATTGCAGTGTTGTGGCCAGGTTCCCTGCCTGAATTTAAACTAACATCTATACATTTCGAGAGCTGAGAACAATAAGGTTCCAAGCACCATTTCATAAATTTTTCAGGAGACAAATTTCTAATTTTAAACTATCATAACTTCGTTATTTGAAGGACTGTAAATCTTAAAATTATTTTATACCACAGTGTGGTAAATTGTGATAACGCCTCACCTTAGATAATGTCATAAGTACAGTATTTGTCATGATCATCTTTCAGTGCGTCACAGTTTTTCGATTTCTTTCTAACGCATTAAATTGTATGTGACAGAAAAAAAGGCACGTCGGTGATTACATTTCGTCGGTGACATTTTTATAACATTTATTCTAGTTATTGTAGTTGTCGATAGATGGCGCCATAATAAAAAAATAATTTTTTTTTAATTAGATAATAATATTACAACTATAATCTGTATAATTTATAAGACTATACAAATCAAAGAAAATACCATTTTATAAATGCAAGAAACACATTTGATTTGTTTTTATTCCAAATTGAAAATAAAATGTGACAACTGTCAGATTTAACTAATGTCATAAATGCGTATTATCACAGACTTACCCTTTTTCCTATCATTTGTTACGCACTGAAAAATGATCATGAAAAGGACAATAAGATTCTAACGTTCAATTTTGTAACATATTTACTTATATCGATACATCAGTATCAGACTGCACCAACCCAAAATTTTTCAATATTGAGATAAGTATGAGGAAATGGTTAAAATATGTTTATTTATCAGTTTCAAATTACACCATCTCAAAATTCCAACACCATCGTAAAAATTTTGACTTGTCAACATGCAGAATAGAAAATTTTGTTTAGAACGTCGTAGTTTCATACCGCATCATTTTGAGTTAGTGCATAATGAAACTTGATCGGTAGAACTATTGTCAGCTACTAACTCAAAATTGTCTCTGAAAGCTGCTTGCACTGACCGTTGCTAAATTAAATGTTCGGAAAAATTTAGTGATACAGAAAGAGAAGAACTGCTAAATAACTACTGGAGTCTTGGTGATGTAAATAGGCAGTGAGATTTTATAGTTAACAATGTAATGCCAGTTAAGCCAAAATATCAATATAGTCGGTTCGATAAACTGAGACACAACTGGCTAGTGATTTAAGTAGGTATTTTTTTGTTTTTGGCCAATTTTGCCAAAATTGTAAGACTTACTAACTATTTGGTAATTATTATTAACTATTTAGTAATTATTTTTTTTGCCAAAATAATCAAATTGGCAAAATTACTTACTAAAGTTACTAGCCAGTTGTGTCTGAGTTTAGCGAACCGCCTATATAAGAAAGCAGGGAGTCGTAGAAGCGAAAATAGAGCTTATTACTTTGAGATAAGAAATGAAAAAATTAGAGTATGTAAAGTTTTCTTTATGAACACTTTGAACATTTCGAATAGGATAATAATGAAAAAGCATGCACAGCAATTAAAAAAAAAACAGAGCTACGGTTTGCACAGAATGACAATCGCGGAGGAAAAAAATGCTTGGCGACCAATGGTGCTAGATGATAAAAAAGAATTCGTGTGGTCCCAGATCAAATCTTTTCCAGTAATTGACTCTCATTATTGCGGAGCAAGAAAAAACAAATCTCTAAACTTAGCCACCATGTACAGACTGTACCAAGAAAAATGTAGAGGAGAACTGAAGATTCCCGTAAAACTCCATTATTACACTAAGATTTTCAACAGTGAATTTAATATTGCCTTTTTTCAGCCAAAAAAGACCAGTGTTGTAAAAAGTATTACAACAACTTAAGTATGATGCACATACAAAAGCAAAAATCGGATTAAAAAACGAGTTGGATATCAGGGGATCAAAGGAAGATGACAGTACTGTAGTTTGTTGCTTTCATCTCCAAGTTGTATTATCACTACCAAATGGAGATCGGAGTGATTTTCTTTTTACATGAGACCCTATCATGTTACCACTTTACTATATTTGATATTTCTCACAAACATGGCTATAGTTTTTTGTGGCACGAACGAATCGCAAGCAGAGGTTTTAATGAAATAAGTTTGTGTCTTTGACAGTATCTAAAGAACCATGGACCTCAATATGAGCACATATTTTACTTCGATAATTGCCTGGGCGAAAACAAAAACAAGTTCATTGCTTGCTGGTTTTTATATTGCTGTCAAAACTTAGCAATAAAAAGCATAGCCCACAAATGCTTAGTAGTTGGACATACTCAAAATGAGGGTGATGCGATGCACGCCCTCACATAAAAAGAAAAAAAAAAAGATACCTAAAAGGAAACCCGCTCTATATTTTATAGCAAACGTTACCAATAATAAATTAGCCTGGCTAAAAAAACTTCCGATAAAAATAACGGAAAAGAAATGAAAGGCAAAATTTACAAAACAGTCATCAGACCAATAATGACATACGCGGCAGAAACACGACCCGACACAGAGGACAAAAAGATTGCTCGAAACAACGGAGATGAAAACCCTTCGAAAAATCGATAGTAAGACTCTATGCGACAAGCTAGAAGTACAGATATACGACGGAGATGCAAGGTGGATAACATTCAATAACTAGGTAAGGAACCGAGGAATAGAATGGAATAACCATATAAGCCGAATGACAACAAATATTATAGTAGTCAGGACAGCGAGAGACGGTTCTCCAATATTAAGACGATCAGTGGAAAGACCACGAAAATGATGGAACGACAACTTACTAGAGGCACATTGTAAAAACAGACAGAGTCATGTCTATACAAAAAGAAGAAGAAGAGAAGAAGAAAACTGGACGGCCTGGTACGTTACAGAAGAAAATGTCGAAGTGTATGAAATTTTTAATATAAATGAAGCCGGAGACAAAATACAATGGAGCGAAATACAAATTCTAAGAGTTGAGAAAGACCAGCCACAAAAAAATAAGATAGTTATAATAATAAGACAATTGAAAATTATTTTAATTTTATTATATTTTTTCATAACAAGGAAACAATAATGATTTTATAAGAAAAATAAATAAATAATTTTAATTGAGTTCCATACAAATACCCTACACAAAATGCACTAACTTTTAAAAAATCATGTGTCGACAGTTTCATAGTGCACCAACTCAAAAAAAAATCTGAATTCTTTAAAAAAAAATTAATCAAAAATTATCATCTAAAAGAACCATACAATAAACATCTAATTCCAAAATTTTGTTCTATTTGAAAAACAAATGGACCATTTACAACAGATTAAAAATATTTGCTCCCAAAGAAAATAAGTTAAAGTTGATTTGTGAAGAACTATGTTTTTTGAGTTGGTGCACTCTGATACTGATGTATCGATATATATATTGACGTCTGCAGTGTACTTGGAACCTTATTGCACTATAAGCTGTTAAAAGTATATTTATTTCGTTAAAATCATATAGTAGTTATCTATCGAAACTATCTTATAATAGTTTCGTTAAAATCATATAATAATCAAGTTCTTATGTGCGTACAAAGTACAGACACATTTTTTTAAATTTTTGTTTTAATAAAATTTTTTAGAAAGTAGTAAGTATTAAAATTAATTTGATATTTAAATAAAATACAAATAAACTGTTACAGTGGCAGATCTAGTAGAATTTTCCTTGGGGGAGGGTTGGCTTGGGCTATTGTTTGTGAAAGACAAGTTACATTTTCCCACTACACTTTAAACATTTTTTTAAAAGCGCTGAGGGGGACAAAGCCCCCTGGGTACGCCACTGAAAGTATATTTGTTTCGTTAAAATCATATAATAGAAGTATAACTTATTACGTGGGTAGAAAGTACACACACTCTTAATTTTTCTAAAGTACTTGTCGCTTGGAACCTTATTGCCCGAACCTGAAAGTATTTCACGTACTTGAAACCTTATTTATTTCATCATTGGTTACACCGCCATCTAGAAACAATTCAACGTTTTTCAACTATCATTCGATGCAGAATTCTTTATTAAATAGAATTCTTAAAAAAAAAAACGATTTTGTACAAAATGTTGCTTGGTCTCAGTCTCAACCCTCGATTTATCTCTATCACCCAAGTTCGATAGGCTTTGTACGTTTGAGCCTGCGGACTAGGTCTTGATTATCTAGCAGTTCTAACATCTTTGTTTGTATGGCTATGGAGTCGGTTTTCGTGACCCTTGGCAATCTTCTTTAATAGTTACTACTCGGAGTTCCCAATGCAAGACTTTGTTGCGCATATACCACAGAGCGTTGGCTGATTCGGTTTTCGTTTCTTTAAAGGCAAGCATAGTTGCTCTGAGTAATGCAGCCCCATGTCTGTAGACGATAGTACCATACTGGTGTGAGCATTTGTTTGTAAACTAATATCTTGTGACTTGTGACATTCAGGTAACCTGCGATTCTGTTTACTTTATTCACTTGATGTTCCATTTCTGTGTCGAGCTTTCCGCAGCTAGATAGTGTGATCCCTAGATATTTAAACTCCATCACTTGTTCTAGTATCTGACCATCCAACTCTAATTTACATCTTATTAGTCGTTTTATTTTTGATATGTTCCTGCAAGTGAAATCGATATGAGTAGATTTCCCTTCATTAATTTTTATGCCCCATTTATTTATCCCAAGTTCTTATTTTGTTCATTGCATTTTGGAGGTGTCTAGTTGGAGTGTCTCTTCGAATGTTTCACTCACTGTTAGTATTGCAGTGTAATCTGCAAATGTTGCCAGTTTAATGTTTTCCGTAACAAGGATGTCACCGGTATGTAATAAATATAGTATGGGTCTCAGAACGCTGCCCTGTGGGATTCCCGCTTCGATTAGTCGTATTTCTAAATATTCGCCCTCCTGTTCAATTCTTAAAAGTTTTGTCTACCAAATAAGGCTGTATTAGCTGAACAAATTGTATGGAAAGATATCTTTTGAGATTTAGTAACAAAGCTTTGTGTCACATTTGATCGAATGCTTTTTCTATGTCTAAGAAAATAGCTGAGCATATTTTATTCTCTTCTAGAGATCTCTCTATATTATTTGTTATGCGATATATTTGGCTCATTGTTGAGTGTATATTACGGGAATGAATAATTTTTGGGTTATCCATTATAAGTTGTATTCTTATTAGCGATATCTTCTCAAAAAATTTTGAGATCATTTGGAGCATCGATATTGGTCTGTACGATTCTACTTTATTTATTGATTTACCTGGTTTGGGAATCATGATTATTTCAGTTGTTTTCCACCTTTGGTACATCTTGTAACATGAGTAATGCATTTATTAGTTTTTTGAGTTTTACGATGGCCTTCCTAGGTAATTGTTTACTATTATTAACTCAAATCCCGGATTCTTTTTGGAATTTATATTGTTTTTTATTACTTTGGTTACTTCTTTAGGGGGAGTAGACTGTATTATTCCTTGTTATAGAAATACGAACAGTGCCTGTTTTACATTTTATATGTGAGCATTGTGCATACACACTGATTTTTTTTTTGTAATTTTTTGAAACAAAAAACGAGAAACCATTTTACATGGACACACAATTGAACACATTTATAAAATGGGAGGTAGAGTTATTTAGGTCCATGTCACCAGCCCCCCCTTTTTCGATTTGAGGGTCAAAAAAAAGCTCATTCGTTTGTATTGCGTTAGTACTGGATTGTATCACCCTTCATTCGTTTGTACTGCCCCCACCCTTTTAAATCTGCCTGGAGGGGCTGGTGACATGCCATCCCCCCCTTTTTCGATTTGAGGGTAAAAAAAAAGCTCATTGGTTTGTATTGCGTTAGTACTGGATTGTATCACCCTTCATTCGTTTGTACTGCCCCCACCCTTTTAAATCTGCCTGGAGGGGCTGGTGACATGCCATCCCCCCCTTTTTCGATCTGGGGGTCCGGGATGGGTATGTTCGTTTGTACTGCGTTAGTATCGAATTGTATCGCCCTTATTTTGTTTGTACTGCCCCCACCCGTCTATATTGGCCTGGGGGGGCCAGTGACATGCTACCCTGTACTCTGCACTTTTTGCCTTCTAAATGTCGAAAATAGGCTATTTCGTTTGTACTGCGTTAGTACTGGATTGTATCACCCTTATTTTGTTTGTACCGCCCCCACCCGTCTAGATTGGCCTGGGGGGCCAGTGACATGCTACCCCTCTACTATGCATTCTTTGCCATCTGAATGTCAAAATTAGGCTATTTCGTTTGTACTGCGTTAGTACTGGATTGTACCGCCCTTATTTTGTTTGTACTACCCCTACCCTTCTACATTTAAAACAGAGAAGGATTAGTGCTAGGAGTAAGGACACAAAATCAGCCAAACATTGCACATAGGAACACCGTGGGTGTAAAATTTGGTAAATTCGTCAAAAATGAAACGAATTAAATTCTGAAACTGAAAAACAGGCTTACAAGCCACTCTCCACTCTCCATGGGGAATGGAAATTTACCCCCTCAGATGGATCTCGGAGTAGTAGTGATTTGAAAAATGGTACATGTATTTGTTGGAGATATTTTGAACACCATTTTCAATCAGAAATCAGAGCAGCGACCTTGTCTTTTCCTGCTAGGAAGAAATTTATCCATCCCCTCAATAAATTTTACAGTTTCAGACGCTATCGATATGATTATCAAAGATCTTATGCGGCGTATTCCGAAATGCACTCTTCGTTGTACAATTTCAACCTCTCTGGATAACTGATTAACTGAAACATACATACGGCAGAATTCATTGGAATCGAAAATTATTAAAAGTATGTATTTGGAACATTAAATGAAAAGTTCCCACAATCAATATCTTTCTTACCATCTAATGTCAGAGACCAGATAACAATAATTGCAGCTGCTATGTTCTGGCAATTTGTTTTCTAGAAAGGTTTGTATTGTTCATTTATGACTGCAATAAGATTCAGAATTTCCGTAGGTATTTCATTATTTGTAAAATAAATATAGTGTCAAAAACTTGCTTATACATTTGACGCACTGTCCGTCAACGTGTTAATTGACTTTACAGATTCAGTGCCAAAACGAGACATTTTTATAGAAAAATATTTGCAAGTATATTAAATGCCAAACTGACCTATTAAATAAACAATGACATTGCAATTTTCGATTTCTACTATGGAATTATCGCTGTATAGACCAGGGCGGATCTGTTTTGAGGTGGATGTGAGAGGTGGCATTCCGATTTTTGCAGATAAAATTAGGTGACAACTTCAGTAATTATAATTGACTTATGCTCCTTCTCAAATATGTTTGGAACATTATTAAAAAAATTTAAATATTTAAAAATTTCGAAAAACATCGATTTTTTTCAACTTTCATTCCTTGTAACCTAAAAACGATTCATTTTGGAACAAAGTCATACGGAAATAAAATAAAGATAATTGAATTTTGTATGATATACGACACGACTGGTATAAAATATCTTAAATGATTATCCTTTCTGCAAAATAGCAATAAATACAAAATAAGAGGGCAAAATAAGCCTCTTTTTATTCAATGTTTTTCAACCACTTTGGTTGCACTTAGAACCTTCGTATTTTACGTAGAAAATTCTTACAACATACTCAATCCGTCCACCACATTTCATTAAAATCGACATAATAGATTTTGCATAATAATATTGCAATCTAAATTTTTTTAGAAAAAGTTCAAATTTTTTAAAAATTTCTGAACAAAAAGTATACCTGTTAGAAGTTTGCTAATTTTTTTACATATCGAGAGGTACTTTACCAATCCAATACATTTTACAAAATTAAAATCGGATTATTTAAGCGGCCTCAGAACTGTTTTAAGGATATAAACAACTTTTTTGTTTATACTCGTAAACAAATATAGTGAGGACGTTTGGGTTGGAATAAATTCATTTTCTCGAGAATGGGCAACTCTGGAGATAAATCCCTAAACAGGTCGATTTTTATATTTAAATTATAATTTTTGGGATATCTATCATACTACTAACGTCATCCATCTGGGTGTGATGACGTAATCGATGATTTTTTAAAATAAAAATGTGGGTCGTGTGCTAGCTTATTTAAAAGATTCTCTATTTATTACTTACTTATTTATACAGGGTGCCCAATTTTTTTTAATTAATTGAGACAAACAGAAGAAAGTATTTAATTTAGTTAATTCGAGATACATTTTACTGTTGTCCTAAAACATAAAAAAATGTTTATTTGATAAATAACGGAAAAATGAATTTCTTCATTAACTCAAACGTCCTCACTGTATTTGTTTATAGGCCAAAAAATTGTGTATAACTTTAAAACAATGCTGAGGCAGATTAGTTCTGTAAAGTGTATTAGATAGGTAGGGCGTATCTTTATATGTAAAAAAATTAGCAAACTTCTAAATAATGGTCTACTTTTTGTTCAGAAAGTTTATAAAAAATTTTAACTTTTTTAAAAAAATTCATATTGCAAAATTATTATGCAAAATCCATTAAGTGTATTTTATAGTCGCGTATCATAAAAAATTCAATTATCTTTATTTTATTTCCCTACGACTTTGTTCCAAAATGAATCGTTTTAAAAACGATTGAAAAGTTGAAAAAAATCGATGTCTTTCGAAATTTTTAAATATTTGAATGTTTTTAATAATATTCCGGACATATAAGCCAATTATAATTACTGAAGTTGTCACCTAATTTTATCTGCAAAAATCGGAATGCCACCTCTCACATCCACTTCAAAACAGATCCGCCCTGGTCTATACAGCGATAAATCCATAGTAAAAAAATCGAAAATTGCACTGTCATTGTTTATTTAATAGGTCAGTTTGGCATTTCATATATTTGCAAATATTTTTCTATAAAAATGTCTCGTTTTGGCACTGAATCTGTAGAGTCAATTAACACATTGACGGACAGTGCGTCAAATGTATAAGCAAGTTTTTGACACTATATTTATTTTGCAAATGGAATACGGAAATTTTGAATCTCATTGCAGTCATAAATGAACAATACAAACCTTTCTGGAAAACAAATTACCATAACATAGCAACGGCAATTATTGTTATCTGGTCTCTCGCATTAGATGGTAGGAAAGACATTGATTGTGGAAATTTTTCATTTAATGTTCCAAATACTTTTAATAATTTTCAATTCCAATGAATTCTGCGGTATGTATGTTTCAGTTAATCAGTTATCCAAAGAGGTTGAAATTGTACAACGAAGAGTGCATTTAGGAATGCGCCGCATGAGATCTTTGATTTTCATATCGATAGCGTGTAAAACTGTAAAATTTATTGAGGGGATGGATAAATTTCTTCCTAGTAGGAAAAGGCAGGGTCGCTCCTGTGATTTCTGATCGAAGATGGTGTTCAAAATATCTCCAACAAATACATGTACCATTTTTCAAATCGGTAGCGTAGAACTACTCCGAGATCCATCTGAGGGTGTAACTTTCCATTCCCCATGGAGAGTGGCTTGCAAGCCTGTTTTTCAGTTTCAAAATGTAATTCGTTACATTTTTGACGAATTTACCAAATTTTACACCCGCGGTGTTACTATAATAGTTTTGGCTAATTTTGTGTCCTTACTCCTAGCATTAATCCTCCCCTGTTTTAAATGTAGAAGGGTAGCATGTCACTGGCCCCCCAGGCCAATCTAGACGGGTGTGGGCGGTACAAACAAAATAAGGGCGATACAATCCGATACTAACGCAGTAAAAACGAACATACCCATCCCGGACCACCATATCGAAAAAGGGGGGATGGCATGTGACCAGCCCCTCCAGACAGATTTAAAAGGGTGGAGGCAGTACAAACGAATGAAGGGTGATACAATCGAGTACTAACGCAGTACAAACGAAATAGCCTATTTTCGACATTCAGAAGGCAAAAAGTGCAGAGTAGAGGGTAGCATGTCACTGGCCCCCCCAGGCCAATCTAGACGGGTGAGGGCAGTACAAACAAAATAAAGATGATACAATCCGATACTAACGCAGTACAAACGAACATACCCATCCCGGACCTTCAGATCGAAAAAGGGGGGGATGGCATGTCACCAGCCCCTCCAGGCAGATTTAAAAGGGTGGGGGCAGTACAAACGAATGAAGGATGATACAATCCAGTACTAACGCAGTACAAACGAAATAGCCTATTTTCGACGTTCAGAAGGCAAAGAGTGCAGAGTAGAGGGTAGCATGTCACTGGCCCCCCCAGGCGAATCTAGACGGGTGAGGGCAGTACAAACAAAATAAAGACGATACAATCCGATACTAACGCAGTACAAACGAACATACCCATCCCGGACCTTCAGATCGTAAAAGGGGGGGATGGCATGTCACCAGCCCCTCCAGGCAGATTTAAAAAGGTGGGGGCAGTACAAACGAATGAAGGGTGATACAATCCAGTACTAACGCAATACAAACGAATGAGCTTTTTTTTGACCCTCAAATCGAAAAAGGGGGGGATGGCATGTCACCAGCCCCTCCAGGCAGATTTAAAAGGGTGGGGGCAGTACAAACGAATGAAGGGTGATACAATCCAGTACTAACGCAATACTAACGAATGAGCTTTTTTTTGACCCTCAAATTGAAAAAGGGGGGGCTGGTGACATGGACCTGAGTTATTTGTTCGTATTCACATATTGAAAAATGTATTTTTGTGTGTTGTTCCTCTGGATTGGTGGTGTTTTTTATTTCATCATTTTTTTAGTGATTCTCGTCTCTATATTTTTTTGTTAGGTATTGGGAGTCATGTTTGAATTGGTATTTAATAGTGTCAATGACTAAAAATACTTAAAAGAATAAAAGAATATCTTCAAGGTAAAAATTTGATTGATTCTTTCATTCATAGGAGATTCTGACCAATAGAAAGCTACAGAAATAAAAATTAAGCTGATTATTTTTTGATAATTTTAACTTCCAATCGTATAGTAAGATATTTGATCACGTGTTTAATTCTGTCCAGTCAGATTAAAATTATACTGAGAATTATCTACTGTACAAAATTACCGATATAATTTTTTTAAGTAAATTGTTTCTGTTTAATGGCAACCAGTTTCCTAGTTTTGACAACTGTCACATTTAAGAAAATATCCATAATATACGTATTAAAAAATAATCTTACGAATATCACACGACAGTAAGAATAAATAAGAAAATAATGATTCATTTTTACTCAAATTTGTTGTCATTGGGCAATAGCCACTCAGCTCTGCGGGCTCTCGTGTCTATTGCCAGACAACACATTTTCGAAAAACTGTCGCATTATTTTCAATTTATTCTCACTCTCTTGTGATATTATACCCGATAATTTTTGATAATATCCCGTCGTCAAGTATATTACGTCAGATGCCCTTCGTTGCTACGAAAAAATACATTCAGTGACATTAATGACAATTAATGTTTTAAAAATTATAAAAGTGATGACTTTCAACCGTCAAATATTTATAACTGTGTGTTTAATAGTACTAATTTGTACTTAAATAAATAAATTACAATAAAATTTTGGTTTTGAACAGTTTTATTCATGAAATAATCGCAACAAATTGCACTCGATCTCTAAAATTATTATCGAATTTGTTGCCCTCGTGACACTTTGACATAATTTCACTCCCCTTCGGGTCGTGAAATTAAAACTGTCAAAATGTCACTCGGGAAAAATTAGATAATTTTAGAGCTCTTGGGCAATTACTATTGAAAATTAATTTGAAAAGCGGTCTGTTTGATGGCATTTCATAGTGTTTTGATGTCGTTATAGGCCAGGGTAATAAGACAAAAATATACCCTGTTCATGACACTTTAGCAGCCAGGGTACTGAAGCGTATTTTCGACAAGTAATAACTATAGGAACAAATTGTAACTATTTCCTGCGTAGGATCTGGCGGTCATTTTTATTTATAAACAATTAACTGTCAAAAAAATGGCATTTTCCCTTTTTTTTCAAATCAATGAAAAGCAGTGAAACTTACGATTTTTTTAGTACAAACATCTTTGAGATTATGGAAACAGCTTTAAAATGACATTTTACAAAGTTTGATATACTCATTTATTGTTAATATAATTTGGAAAAAAGTCGGAATTGCAAAAAAAAAATATTTTTACAATAACTGCTGTAAAAATTGGTGTACAGGTTTAAAATTTTTGTCAAATGAGGAATCTTTAGTGCTTAATATGTGATAAAAATTTCAAAGCGATTCATTCAATTGTTTAAATTTTATTCGAATTGTTTATCTCAGAGAGCATTTTTTTTGCAATAACATGTCAGAAAAAAATGACGTTAAAACCATTCCACAGCGAAAAAAAGAGCGAATAAAAAATGCATTTATTAGTAATAAATAATTATGCAAAAGTATCGTAAATCTTTCCTTATAAACTTTTTTAATAAATTTTTCCAAAAAACTAAACTTTTTTACCTTGTTTTAAGTGCACAACTACCAAGTAATGTTATTTATATCATAATTGATAAAAAATTGTCATAAATATATATAATTTCTTATATAACAAAATAAAAAGTTTATAAGAAAAGATTTACTATACTTTTATATAATTATTTATTATTAATAAATGCATTTTTTATTCGCTTTTATTAAACCAAGTTGAAAATATAGCTCATTCTCTTTCATTTGACACCCGTGGAATGGTTCTAACGTCATTTTTTTCTGACTTATGTTATTGCAAAAAAACGCTCTCTGGGATAAACAGTTTGAATAAAATTTAAACAATTGAATGAATCGCTTTGAAATTTTTATCACATATTAAGCACCAAAGAACCCTTATATGACAAAAATTTCAAAGCTGTACACTAATTTTTACAACAACAATAGTTATTGCGAAATTAATTTTTTTTTGCAATTCCGACCTTTTTTCGCAATTATATGAACAATAAATGAGTATATCAATCTTATTAAAATGCCATTTTAAAGCTTTTTCCATAATCTCAAAGATATTTGCACTAAAAAACCATAAGTTTCACTGTTTTCCATTGATTTGAAAAAAAAAGGGAAAAATGACAGTTTTGACACTTAATTGTTTATAAATAAAAATGACCTCCAGATCCTGCGCAGGAAATAGTTACAATTTGCTCTTATAGGTATTACCTGTCGAAAAAACGCTTCAGTACCCTGGCTGCTCGAGTGTCATGGAAAAAACCTTATTACCCTGGACTATTATAGTAACTTTAAATAAATCATATATGATCGATCAAAAACAAAAAAAAAGAATCAACTTATAGATTGCTCTCATCAAAAGTACCTACTGGTACTAGTTCGGCACTGCCTCTCACTTGGTTGATGCAAAACTCGACAAAAATTACAAATACAGCCGGTTAGACGACTATTTAACACGGTGTATAACAAGGCAAATATCTAGATTGGAAAGAAATCGAGCCGCGCCCAATGCCGTTTGATATTTGTAAATTGTTATTGTTTCAGACGATCCCGATCCAATGGCGCGGCGGCCTTTCTCTATCTTATATAATTAGCGAAGAATTGTTTTATAATAAACGAGTTTCGTATTGTTTAGCTAACCGAATTCGCGAATTCTTTATGTATTCAGCGAGTGGGTTGAACTTTAACTAATATTTCATTGAAGAACAACTCCCTGGGTGTTTGTAAATAATAGATGCGAAATATTGTATAGAAAGCAACCAGGAGATTAGAACAAAACCGTATTAAGGCCGGCCATTGGTAATGTTATAAGTATAGCCGATCCCATCACCTTTATAAAGTACACCACTCATAATCTAGAGCATATATGTATACCGAAAAATGCTTAACCTACTAACAATATATGTCGCTAGTTCCAGCCATATTTTTGTTATCCTACGTGTTGTGTATTGTTTATAAAAAAATGTGAAAGTTTTGCTTTTTTCTCAATAAATATAAGAGCGTTTATATCTAAATTACTTAAGTATTTAAATGAATTTCATGATAAAATTCCGTTTAGCACTACAGTAGAAGTAATGGAAGGATATAACGTTAAAAAAATGTGAATTAATAAAGTACTTTTTGCGTGGTGTACTTTTAAAATCAATTTCTGAAATTAATAGAAATTGGCATGTGAAACGTAAATATTCGACATATAATACGAATACAGTATAGGAATCTGTAAGAATCTAAGCTCTGTTAATGTAGCCATTATGTATAAGATGGCGCTACGAAAAATATTATATACATGTGCAAAATTCAGGAGCGGTATGGCCCGTTTGAAACTTTCCTTTGGAAATTTCGGTACTGTATAGAGAGTAATACCGTTTTGAGGGATGCGGGTGGTTCATTATTGCGTACTTGGAATAATATCAGGGCCCCGTAACCGGGCGTGCAACGCGTGCGGTGCACGCGTGCGTAACCCCAATGGGGCGCCAAACCGAAGGATTGGTAAATAAGAAATATTTATTTTAAATGAGATAATCATTTTTTATATACAATTTTATTTATTTCATGAACAGCTAGAGAAATCTCAAAAATCAAATATTGTGTTATTACTGAAAAAATTATTATTATTCCCGTCCTGAAATGTTGAACGTACTCCGTCTAAAATATATTACATTTTATTGTCCCTTCCTAATTTTTTTCTTTGAAGTATGTAGATAGATTGAATTACGCTTGCCATATGAAAATCAAACATCAAATCACACTCCTTGACGACTAGAAACATAAATTAGTACCCATAACGCAACTTAGCAGTTTTACTCCTATAAAGTGAATCTTTTACTCTAATGATAATTACCCTTAAGTAAACACATACTCTATGAATTATGATTATGTATTTAACTTGGGTATTACCTTTTCCCGTAAAATTAATAATGTATTAATAATAATTAAAATTAATAATTAATAAAATTAATATGAAACCATATGGTTGCTAGTTATGCAGACACCCTATATAAAATTTGTTTGAAAACTTTGATATAACAAAATATTATTGTTTATTTACTTGAATGTATATTTTTAATTTAATACACAGGGTGCTTCATTCATGTTGCAAAAAAATTTAAGGGGAAAGACGCAAAATGTCGCCTCTCAAAATTTTCCTGTGTTTTAAATGTGTTCATTTTTTTCGAATACTGAGAAAACTAATAAGTATTTTTAAAAAAATTAAACGCAGAATGAAAGAAAACGTTATTGCCGAGGGCCGACAGTCCCTTAGAATAAATAAAAAGTTTCTTTTGAATTAAATATTTGCAATTCACTAAATTTTCTCTGTTTTCACTAAGTTTTCAGGAGAAGTTTTTTCAGGAGAAGAATAGGAGAAGTTTTAATTGTAGGACAGTTTAAAAATTTGGAACGTCAGATTACGAAAACGCTCCATGTATTTTTTCGAACAGAACTTCCAATTGATTTGTTACTGTTTAAACTCTCATGCAAAAATCATATTGCTATTTATCAAAAATATAATTCCTGCCATTTGACATGTTCTTCGTGTTAAACTTATTAAAATGCCCAGTTGGTGATAATACCAGTCTGATTTTTGCATAAGAGTTTAATGAAATCGTAACAAATCAGTTGGAAGTTCTGTCAGACAAAATACATGGAACGTTTTCGTAGTCTGATGTTCCAAATTTTTAACCTGTTCCACAATTAAAGCTTCGCCTGTTTCAGTGTTCCCGTACATCAAAGTTTGTCCGACTAGACACAGTTAAGTTAAAAATTTTCAGCTTGTTATTAATCAACTTCTTTTTTGTACGCGAGATCCAAGCCTATAATTCAAATTTAACTTATAAATAAGTGATTTTTACTCAGGTCAGCCGTTATGATGAAACATTTTATTTTAGGGAATATAGTATGGTATAGTTAGACCCATACCCAGACATCCAAAGTGAAAGTTATCCTCCAACACCAAATTGTTCTATATGGTCCACATAATGTTCAGAAAAAAGTCACACCATTTTGAGCGTCGGGTTTGGGGGGGAGAGGGGGGAGAAATCGGTAAATTCGTAGTTTTTTACGTTTTTCGTCAATATTTCTAAAACTATGCGATTTAGCATGAACAACCTTCTATACAAAATTGTTCTACATTAAATTTGAAACAAAAAAGGTCCTATGCATAACCCTTCTAAAATGAACGGTTCCAAAGTTACGGAGGTAGTATGTTATAATTGGTCCAAAAAAGGCCTAACCCAGACATCCGAAGTAAAAGTTTTCCTGCAACACCAAATTGTTCTATATGGTCCACATATGAGTGATCGCGTCTAACCTTAATTTATACCGTTTTTTTTTAGTTGTTATATGCATGTTTATCCGATTTTTTTGCCGGTACGGCGAGCTCTATTTCAAAAATCTTCTAGTTTCCTCCAAATAATATTTTTTCTAGATTTTTTGTGATATTCTAAATAAAATAAGTTTCTTGACATTTTTCTCCAAAGTTAATGGTTTTAAAGTTATAAGCGATTTAAATCCGAAAAATGTCAAAACGCATTTTTGGATTTTAAATCGCTTATAACTTTAAAACTGTTAACTTTCGAGAAAAATGTCAAGAAACTTATTTTATTTAAAATGTCCCAAAAAATCTAGAAAAAATATTTTTTGGAGGAAAACTGGAGATTTTTTAAATAGAGCGCGCCGCACCGACAAAAAAATCGGATGGACATGTATATTTAACAATTAAAACACGACGGTTTAAATTAGGGTTAGACACAATCACTCTTTAGAATCTTCAAGCTGAATGTTTAAACTTCAATTTAAGAATCTGGCAACCTCAAAAGTTCTAATTTAAATATGAGTTTTTAGGCCTCGTAAATGAGTATTTTCGCACTTTTCAGATTTTAAATCGCCTATAACTCGAAAACTATCAATTTTTGAAAAAAATTACAAGATACCTTTCTTGTTTAGAATGACCCACTAAACTTAAAAATATATGTTCCGGGGCAAAAAAACGTGATCTTTTCTATTTGTTTATAAAAATTGTTTAAACAGTTTCTGCCCAAAAATTCCGCCCGGCACCCTTCAGATTTGTTTAGAGGGGACATGTTTGAATAGGAATCCACAAAGAAACCGAATCAGAAATTTTCCCAGACGGGAGCGGTCTCACCACATGGACTAAAATAGATTTCTCCAATACTTTTGGTTTAGATTTTACCACGAGATACGAGCACAGTATTTATCCAAGTAAAATTTTCAGCGAGACCCCGTCCTTAAACCGCCTACTAAAAAATTAAAAGTTCGCACCTGATATATAAAACGATTTCGAGTCATCTTAGCGAGGCCGCACCTGCATACTCTCTGTACTTAACTAAACTATCGACTCACTAAAAATTCTGCCGTTTGCGGCCTCGCTTAGATATCTATTGCGTTATTTCTCCGATAGAGGCAGCATCTCTCGGGAAAGAATCTTTTCTCTCTGTTGCGCCGGCATTTGGGGACCTCTCTTTCATACAACGGCCGGCCTTAAGTGTTTTATTAAGGGTACGGTTGTGAAGTTGTGTATTATAGAAAGGCTTTTTATATTTTAAACTGACGAAAAGAAAAAGGGAACCTAAAAAGAAATATATGGATTCAAAAAATCATTCTACGCAAGAAAATTATCTCTAGTCACATCATGAGGAACAGCGAGAGATATGGACTTTCCCTGTAAGATATGAACTAATCTTACAGGAAAAAGTAGAAGGAAAACGTGGACCAGGAGGGCGAAGGATTTCCTGGCTGGAAAATGTACGTACATGGTTCAACACAACAATCACAAATCTTTTTTTTTTCAAAACTTGTTAGATATTCAGGATTAAATAATTCTGATTTTAGTAGCATTGCGAAGCATTTAATAGTTGTGGATTCCTGTCTATTGGCGAAGTATGCAGTTTTCTTACTTTTAACATAATTAAAAAGCTCCATATCCTGTAAGCCCGCTTTTCTTAATACTTCTTCATTTCTGACTCTGTCCGTCCATGATATTCTAAGCATTCGACGCAGGCACCACATTTCAATATTTCCAGTTTGCTATGGAACTGGCCTTTAACGTCCATGCTTCCATTTCATATAAGAGCACAGGCCAAACGTAACACTTTAGCATCTTGTATCGGAGGTTGAAATCCAACTTGAGATCAGTCAGAAATTTACGATGCCTCAAAAAAGCATTTCTGTCTTGTTCTACTCTGTTCTTTATTTCATTCTGAGTCCCAACCCTCGTTCAGCAAACAACCCAAGTATTTAAATTGCCTGACTTGTTCGATTTCTTCTTCATAGACTTACATCTTTGCATTTGGTTAATTATTTCTACTTATGCTCATTGTTTTTGTCTTCTTGTATTTATTTTCAAACACCGAGCTTCACTTTCGAGAGTTAGACAATTTAAAAGGCATTGAAGATCTATCTTATAGAGTCTACCACTGCTTCTGTGAAGGCCTTTTCGACTTATAAATTGAACAACATTGGAGACAGTACATATACAACCTTGCCTTACTCCTTTTTTAATTGACAAGTCTTCTGTTTCGTTGAAATTTTGAAGACGTGCTGTTGCTGTCTTAGTCCAGGGTAATAAGGATTTTCTCAGGACACTCAAAGATCCAGGTAGCTGACTACTTTTTAATTATTGTAGACCTATAGGAAGAAAACCTACCTGTTTCCTGCCTAGAGTTACTGTCCGTTTTTTCAAAATTTGAGACCGATCCATTAATTAGTTTAAAAGTTATTCTATTTGTTTATCCCAGAGACATTTATTTTGCCATAACATAAGACAGAAAATAATAAACCTTGGGCAATTCTGAGTATGCCAAACGAAAGTAGAAGACCGATAGTATCAAAATGTATTAAAAAAAGATGAAAAAATTAATCAATATAATCAAAAATCTTAATGCCAAATTTTTGAAATTTTGTAGTTTATAAACATTTAGAATAACTTGACAAATATTGTCCGTAGGAACAATCTTTTTATATATTCGGAAAGCTAGTATTTTAACACGAATTTTCATATAAAAAAATTTAGCATGGGTTCATTAGGGACAAAGTTAGCCATTTGTTTTTTTTTAATTCACAGCTAATTTGTTTATAATAATTAAGGAATTTAATTGATGCCATTTTAAATAATTGGATTTGTATTTTTTGTTAAAAAATTTGCATAAACATTGTATCTTCACAGCACCCTCTACGATTTTTCAAAATTGTAGTTCAAACGGTTACTAGGGGGAACCTACGAATCCACCGAGTTAAAATACCGAAAAAGCAATTTCAAACTAATACAATTTTCTGTATCTCCGGATCAACTCAATGGATTTTCATCTTCCTTTTTTTAATTTGTATGTAATTTCTACGTACATTACAAATATGCAATTTGTTTATAAATTTATTAATTAATAATCAGTCTAATTTATTTAAACAATTATTGAAAAAATATTTTTTACAAAAATCTATTTTTTTACTCATAGTATCATTAATGATCATACAAAAAGTTCACTTTAATAAATAAATTATTTTTATTAGATAATTATTTATTGAAGATAACTTATTTATTAAAGTATAACTTAACTTTTTCTATGATTAATCATAATAGTCTGATTAAAAACATGGATTTTTGGGAAAAACTTATTTATTCAAAAATTGTTTAAATTAGATTGTTTATTAATTAATAAATGTCAAATTGCAAATAGACAAATTACATATTTGTAATGTACAGAAAAATTAAATACAAATTAAAAAAAGAAAGATCAAAATATATTCAGTAGATCCCGAGATATGGAAAATGAGGTACCCCGTCAAAATAGCCCCGTCAAAAAAGCTCCGACAAAATAGCCCCGACATAATATCCCGCACACAAAATAGCTCCGACAAAATAGCCTGCAGACAAAATAGCCGCGGCATAATAGCCCGCCGACAAAATAGCCCCGACAAAATAGCCCGACAAAATAGCCCCGAAAAAAAAGCTCCCTTCAGAATTCATCATGAAATAATTCCTTAAAAATACATTTTTTCGGAAATGGTAATTATCCTCTATTCAGATGTTTATCTTAACCACATTAAATAAAAATTATCTTTTCAGAGAACTTGAGTCCTGTCTTTCCTGCGTCTTGGAAGTTTGAACATTTAAGTTAAGCGAAAATCAATGTTAATTTATGATATAAACATTTTTTTTCTGTTTTCGGGCAACAGTAAAATGCATTTTAAATTAAATAAATTAAATACATTCTTCCTTTTTGTCAAATAATTTAAATTAAAAAAAAGTTTTTGGACACCTTGTATAAATAATTATGTAATTGTTTATAAGAGGCTGTTTTAGCCGGGGCTATTTTAGCCGGGGCTGTTTTGACCGGGGCTATTTTGTGTGCGATCTATTTTGTCGGGGCTATTTTGTTTGCGGGCTATTTTCTCGAGTCTATTTTGTGTTCGGGCTATTTTGACGGGGCTTTTTTGACGGGGCTATTTTGACGGGTCACGGGAAAATGATAGTAGTTTTAAGTTGCCTTTTTTAGTTTTTGAACTCGTGCATTTGTCGTCTCCCAGCTCCCCATTCACTTACCACGACTAGTCACCAACTGAACAACATTTTTAAAAATTCGTGTAGAATACCAACTTTTCGAATATGTAAAATGATTTTTTCTACGGACAATATTTTTAAAGTTGTTCCAAATGTTTATAAACTACAAAATTTCAAAAATTTGGCATTACTATTTTTGACTATATTAGATAATTTTTTATCTTTTTTTAGTACATTTTGATAGTATCACTTTTCTACTTTCATTTGACATACGCAGAATTGCCTTATCTTCATTATTTTCTGTTTTATGTTATTGCAAAATAAAGGTCTCTGGGATAAACAAATATAATAACTTTTAAACTAATTAATGAATTGGTCTCAAATTTTAAGGGTTTGTTAAGTACCCCAATACACAACTTTGGGTGAAACCCTGAAGTTCTAAAGTAGTTTCAGTAAAAGTTATTAACAAATAACGATTTTCACTTATTTTGCGTAGCAACAAATTAACTTTTTAACTTTCAAAAATCGGCATTTTAAAGGTTTTTCAATGCTCTAAAAAATTAAATTTTGTAGTTTTATGTCAACTGTTTATCTTTTGAATGGGGTGCAAAAAATCTAAAAAATCGCGATTTTTGCACTAAATTGTTAATTATTAAAAGGCGGACGCGAACTTTATGCAGGAAACAGGTAGGTTTTGTTCCTAAAGGTCTACAATAACTAAAAAAGTAGTCAGCTACCTGGATCTTTAAGTGTCCCGAACATGGTCTATTTCCAGCTTATTACCCTGGTCTATCTGGTTCCAATACAGATTGGCGATAATTCTTATGTCCTTGGCATCCAGTCCCAACTCTTGTAGATATTTTATCATCAGTTGCACACTGCTGCTATTTTCAAAGCAGCAGTGTGCAAAGTATATATTGCCATGATGGTCGATAACATCCTAAACGGATAGGCACTACAAGAAGAAGATTAGGAACAAAAATTTCGAATACCTCCCCGTCCTTTATTAAAGTTTATGCGATTTGTTGCTAAAACGGATACGTAGGTACTCCTTGTAAATGTTTCTACGTTCATGGGAATTAGTAACACTCGCTATTATGAATATTTACACCCGATACACGGGGATTGTTTATACACTGCGCGTCATAGAAAACGGGCACTCTAAAAAATGGGTCATTTTTGATGTTGCGTATCTCCATAACCTGTTGTCCGATTTAAGTGATTTTTTGAACATGTTATAGCATTATTCTTTGTCAATATCCATGTAATAATATTTTTGATAAACAGGTAAATTTTTATTGTATACCGGGTGTATACGAATCAAACTGTGTTTTTTTCTCAAAGTTCGCAACACTCTGTGGAATATCTTAGCCTTTATAAAATACTGAAATTAAATCCCGACTATAGCCTCAGGTTTTCTGAACATTCTGTTTTTTGATTCATTCTCTTATGCTGGATAGTACAAAAGTTATGTACTTTAACAACTAGTCATGACATGATCTTCATTAGTATAGGTTGTAAATAAGTGCGACAAACTTTAAGGGGCAATTCTGCATGAAAAAATAATGACCTTTTGCTTTATAAACTTATGTCCGCAAATGCCTTGTTTACGAGATACGGGATGTTGATTTTTTTACAAACTGACGATTTATTTTATTGTCCTAAAACCGGTTGAGATATGCAAATAAAATTTGGTAGGTTCTAAGAGAGATAGTTATTGCGAATTTTTTGACTTGCAATCAAGAATTTTATATTCACTATTAGCGTGCATACGGGTAATACGACCGATCATATTACCCGTATGCACGCCAATGGTGAATATAAAATTCTTAATTGTATGTCAAAAAATGTGCAATAACTACGTCTTGAAAGCCCACCAAATTTCATTTGCATATCTCAACCGGTTTTAAAGCAATAAATAAATCGTCAGTTTGTATGAACAAATTCAACATCCCGTATCTCGCAAACGAAGTATTTGCGGACATACGATTATAAAGTAAACTGTCATTTTTTTTAATGCAGAATTACCCCTTAAAGTTTGTCGCACTTGTGTAGAAACACCCTGTACTGAAAAAGAACATGGCTAATTGTTAAAGTACCTAACTTTTGTATTATCCAACATAAGCGAATGGATAAAAAAACAGAATGTTGAGAAAACCTGAGGCTATAATTGGGTTTTAATTTCAGTATTTGATAAATGCTAGGATATTCCACAGGGTGTTGCAAACTTTGAGAAAAAAACACAGTTTGATTCGTACACCCGGTATACAATGAAAATGTACCTGTTTAGCAAAAATGTTATTACAGGGATATTGACAAAGAATAAGGCTATAAGATATTCAAAAAATCACTTAAATCGGTCAACAGGTTTAGGAGATACGCAACCTGAAAAATTACTCATTTTTTAGGGTGCCCGTTTTCTATGACGCGCAGTTTACTACACTCCAACGTTATCAATTCAGTATTTCGTTGAAAAAAATGTAGGTCGTATATTTCTAGACTATTTAAAGGAGGTACTGATAACGATTTTTTTGATACAATTTGAAGTAAATAAAACTATCAAACTGATGTATGTAATGGAGGATTTAACTTATTGCACGTAACTTGAAAACTAATCTTTTAAAACGTGCTTTTTTAGTATTGATTTTGTTATTACATCGTTTTAAGAGGAAACAGTAGCGATCAACAGGTAGCGAAAACGCGTTCCAAGATTGCTGCTGTAATTTTGAATATTTTTTCGAGATATTTGGCACACGTATTCCTAATATAATAAAGAATGGCGGTACAGAGCCCAATTTGAAAAATACATTAATATGTGGAAATTACTCCGTAATTAAATACAATATTAAAAAAACGAGCCTGTACCGCCATTAAGAAGAACAAAAATCTTTGAATGAAGCACTTTTTTATCCGATGCCTAGATTTTGTGTCATTTTGGAACTACTAAAATTTTTTATTTCATTAGTAGTTCCAAACTGACACAAAATCTAGGCATCGGATAAAAAAGTTTATTTGAAGAAAGTGTATTTTTTTGTTCTTCTTAATGGCGGTACAGGTTCGTTTTTTAATATTGTATTTAATTACGGAGTAATTTCCACATATTATTATATTTTTCAAATTGGGCTCTGTACCGCCACTCTTTATTATATTACGAATACGTGTGCCAAATATCTCGAATAAATATTCAAAATTACAGCCGCAATCTTGGAACGCGTTTTGGCTACCTGTTGATCGCTACTGTATCACCTTAATACAAGATCTTGTACCAATCTAATTTTTCTTTTCTTATGTTGTTGCGTTTTTTCGACATTATATAACCCAAATATGTATTTAAACATTCTTCGTTCTTTTTATTTCTACGTGTTCTTCTATTTCCAAATTTTTGACGTCTTCTTTCGATATTACTTCCGTTTTCTTCATATTAATTTATTTCCAGGCCCACCTTTCTGTATTTCTCTTTTCTCTTCTTTTTTTTTGTAATTATGAAATTAACATAAAACTTGCTATGGAAAAAATGGGATTTATTGAATGAGGAGAAAAAAAGACACTTACTGCAGCGAATCCATGGTTTGGAATTATTTCTTTCTGAAAATTTCTGATTGTTTTTTTTTTACTTCGACTTTGGATTGATCGCTGACTAACAATATCTGCATTGGTACATCTGAGCAGTAGGGCGCTACATCTACATGTCCTGCTTTTGACAGATTAATAATTTATTAAGTTTCATAGAAAAACCTTATACCTCGAGTAACCAGTAAATAACCAGTTACTCGAGTGCGTCATAAAATCACATGGGGAGAAACCTTGTACCCTGTAAATGTACCCCTACCATATATTGAGGAAGTTCGTTAAGGGAGGGCCCGAAAAAAAAATCTATCCTTAGAACTCGAAATCGTCAGATTAAGATAAGGTAAGTCAAGTACATGCCGAACAGTGTATATTTAAAAAATCTGACGGTTTGAACAGGGCGTAAGGAAATGGGTGCGTCGCAAAGTTTCGCAAGAAAAAAGCGAATATTTCGATAAATAAACGTCAGATCGAAAAAGTAAAAAAGACGTGTTCAATATTTTTCAAAAATTTATCGAATAGTCAAAAAACACGGCCCCCCTCGGAGTTTTAAATAGGAATCCCGCGAAATTTGGCGAAATTAACATCAGATCGAAAAACTGTAAAATACACATATTCAATATTTTTGAAAACCTACCGAATGACACCAAACACTCCTCACGGAGGTGGTGGGGTGGGGGTTACTTTAAAATCTTAAATAGGAGCCCCCATTTTTTATTGCAGATTTGGATTCCTCACGTAAAATAAGTAACTTTTATTCGAGACATTTTTTCGAATTATGGATAGATGGCGATTAAATCGGAAAAAAAATTGTTGGAAATGGAAAATTAAATTAAAAAATGGAAAGTTCTCCATCTTATGGAAAACTTAACTTTTTTGGTTTTAGGACCTACTCTTCACAAAACAATAGGTCTCCATAATGCTCGAGTAACTGCAAATTTAACATACTTTCCTCCCCTACTGTTAAAATATGTGACCTTTTTTATTATACAGGGTGTCCCGAAAAGATTGGTCATAAATTATACCACAGATTCTGGGGTCAAAAATAGGTTGATTGAACCTCACTTACCTATATACAATAGTGCACACAAAAAAAGTTACAGCCCTTTGAAGTTACAAAATGAAAATCGATTTTTTTTCATATATCGAAAACTCCTCGAGGTTTTTTATTGAAAATGGACATGAGGAATTTTTATCACAGCAACATCTTAAAAAAAAATTATAGTGAAATTTGTGCACCCCATAAAAATTTTATGGGGGTTTTGTTCCCTTAAACCCCCCCAAACTTTTATGTACGTTCCAATTAAATTATTATTCTGGAACCATTAGTTAAACACAATATTTTTAAAACTTTTTTGCCTCTTAGTACTTTTTTGATAAGCCAGTGTTTATCAAGATATTTTGAATACTTGTCGAATCCACCACCTATTTGTATATGGTTCAGTATGATTATAGACACCTGTTAATAATCTGAAAATTTATTTATAACTTAAATTTTTTGGTACATTTTGAAAAAGAAGCCACATCTCGATAAAAGTTGACTTATCAAAAAAAGACTAAGAGGCAAAAAAGTTTTAAAAACACTGCGTTTAACTCATGGTACCACAATAATAGTTTAATTGGAACGTACACAAACATTTGGGGGGTTTAAAGGAACAAAACCCCCATAAATTTTTTATGTAAATATAGTAAAAAGGAAGCCGTATCTCGATAAAAACTGGCTAATCGAAAAAATACTAAGAGGCAAAAAAATTTTAAAAACGTTGTGTTCAACTAATGGTACCTCAATAATGAATTAATTGGAACGTACACAAAAGTTTGGGGGGGTTTAAGGGAACAAAATCCCCATAAATTTTTATGGGGTGGACAAATTTCACTATAATTTTGTTTTAAGGTGGTCCTGCCATAAGAACGATACATGCCCGTTTTCAATAAAAAATCTCTGAGAGTTTTCGATATATTGAAAAAAATCGATTTTCATTTTGTAACTTCAAAGGGCTGTAACTTTTTTTATGAGCACATTTGTACTAAGGTAAGTTAGGTTCAACCGAACTATTTTTGACCCCAGAATGTGGGGTATAATTTATGACCATTCTTTTCGGGACACCCTGTATATTTGCGACCATTCCCCATTCTATATCTATTAAATATATTATAAGAAACAAACACTGATTATTTCTCATTTTTCATGTTTAAATTGACATAATATTTGCATATAAATGAATAATACTGTATAAGGACCACCTTTAACACCGCCATTAATATTAATCCCGCAGAAATCTTTCTAAATAACAACTCTAGAGAATGTCTCGCATTGCATATAATAAAGTAGTAAAACTTGTGTAATATAAAATTCAAGAACCTGTTAACCTTATAGTAGTAGCGAGAATTAAATTGCGGAACGGTACACTTTTTTCATTAATGAAATAGAAAGTACCATAACTGGTGGACGGGTATGCCACAGGGACGTACCCGAAAAGTATTATGTACCTCTGAGAAAGCCCGATCTTAGCTAATTGCTATACTTTCACAACATGAAGATAGCTTCCAACATATGTTATAGTTATAGATGAAAAATATAACGTAAACGATTTTAGTGGATAGTAGATTTTAATCGTTGTCAGCCTGCTAGGTTGGGGTGTGTTTTACACAAGAAAAATATGCTTCAATACAGACAGAGTATGTATTTTCTATAGTATATTTAATATGTTTCAGAGTAAAAAAGATGTTGCATTTTTTCTTACAAACGATATACTTTGTAATTTACTATCCTAATTGGGAAATAAGCAACAATTTAACTTGAAAATGATTTTATTGACGGTTCGATTTCACTTTGGAGGTCGTGATCTATTATCATTTTGTATCTAGATAACGATCTCCGAAGTGGAAGTCGAAACGTCAATAAAATCATTTTTCAAGTTAAAATATTGTGGCTTATTTTCCAATTAGAATAGACTGACATTTTCTACAACCCCTTGGACTACTACTGTCCGGATTTGGTCTTAATAAATTATGGTAACCCTACTTATAATACAGGGTGAGTCATGAGGAACTGTACATACTCCTACCTCGTATAGAGGCTCCTATGAGGAATAACAAATGACCATTAAAAAGTGTCTGCTCCCCTTGTTTAATAATATACAGGGCGAGTTTCGCATTTTGACAGAAATTTATATTCGTCATAATTTTTGAACGGTCAGATCGATGTGTCTCTTATTTTGGTCAATCGTTACACTATTACCACCTAGTCAACTGATTTATTCAAACTATAAAAAAACAGGTCCGTCTTTAAAAAATTAGTTCATTTGGGTCTTAGAAACAATCTCACCCTGTATACGCTTTTTGAAAACTCTAATATGAATTTTACAAATTAGACAAACAGTCAATTAAAATGGCATAATTATTTTTCTCCCCACACGATTACTTATTTTTTTTTATAAAAAAAATCAAATTTGACTATGAATTAAAAGTTTGGTAAAGTAAACCATCGATTTAAAAAAATTAATTTTTATTACAAAAATTAATTTTTTTTTAACAAATATTTGATTTATGTTACCACCCAATCAACTGATTTATTCAAACTAGAAAAAAATCAGGTCCGGCTTTAAAAAATTAGTTCGTTTGGGTCGTAGAAAAAATTTCACCCTGTATACGCTTTTTGAAAACTCTAATATAAATTTTACCAATTAGACAAATAGGCAATTAAAATGGCATATTTATTTTTTCCCCACATTATTATTTAATTTTTTATAAAAAAATCAAATTTAACTGTGAATAATAATTATTAAAAGTTTGGTAAAGTGAACCATAGATTTAAAAAAATTTACTTTTATTACAAAAATTAATTTTTTTTTTGAACAAATATTTAATTTATGTTACAACCCAATCAACTGATTTATTCAAACTAGAAAAAAATCAGGCCCGGATTTAAAAAATTATTTCGTTTTATTTTTTCCCCACACGATTACTTAATTTTTTATTAAAAAATCAAATTTGTCAAAATCGGAATTTTAACCTAAAAATGAAAAAAAAAAAAGATGAAATCACGGTTTAACTCGCTAAACGTTCCATTTAAAAAATTTTTCCTGAAATTTTTACAGCACATATCTCTTACCATTGTGAAGACTATGACAATTGTTGTAGACTTTCAGTCTTCTTCTCGTAAAAATTTTTAAAAATAAAAGGTGCAGATTCGTGAATTGCAAAGTTAAATCGCAAAAAATAAGTGAAAAAATTTAAAATTTATCTACTTGATCACGTCTATGTTAAACTATAGAGTCCAAAGAGAAGTGTTATGGGGAGTTTTAGATCTAGACGTGTTTTTTTTATTTTTATGGTAAAATTGCGATTTTGACAAATTTGATTTTTTAATAAAAAATTAAGTAATCGTGTGGGGAAAAATAAATAGGCCATTTTAATTGACTATTTGTCTAATTTGTAAAATTCATATTAGAGTTTTCAAAAAGCGAATGCAGGGTGAAATTTTTTCTAAGACCCAAACAAACTAATTTTTAAAGCCGGACCTGATTTTTTTCTAGTTTTAATAAATCAGTTGATTGGGTGGTAACATAAATCAAATATTTGTTTAAAAAAATTAATTTTTGTAATAAAAGTTAATTGTTTTTAAATATATGGTTCACTTTACCAAATTTTTAATTCATAGTCAAATTTGATTTTTTTATAAAAAATTAAGTAATCGTGTGGGGAAAAAAGAAATATGTCATTTTAATTGCCTATTTGTCTAATTTGTAAAATTAATATTAGAGTTTTCAAAAAGCGTATACAGTGTGAAATTTTTTCTAAGACCCAAACGAACTAATTTTTTAAAGCCGGACCTGATTTTTTTCTAGTTTGAATAAATCGGTTGATTAGGTGGTAATAGTGTAACGATTGACCAAAATAAGAGACACATCGATCTGACCGTTCAAAAATTATGACAAATATAAATTTTTGTCAAAATGCGAAACTCGCCCTGTATATTATTAAACAATGGGAGCTGACACTTTTTAATGGTCATTTGCTTTTCCCCATAGGGGCCTCTATACGAGGTAGGAGTATGTACAGTTCCTCATGACTCACCCTGTATATAATTATGTAAAAAAACATAATGACGCCACTGTTTACCTCTTCTACAGTCGGCACATGCACACGATTGGGCCTTTTAATGTGGTATTTACAGTAGTTATTTTTAAGACAAACATTTTTTGTAAATATTTGCCAAAATTTAATGTTTTTCTTTATTTTCAGGTAAGTCTTAGCTACAATCGTATAAGTGGTAAGACCTTTTAAATTATTAAACATTATTTTAAATTAAACATTAAGTATACGAGTCAGTACTTCAAAAAAAATATTAGTTTGTTCAGTTGACTTAGAACTGTGCTCAATCTTGAATATTTTTTCATTTCTGGTAAAGGTATAATCGGCGCGAGAATCGGTGGGAAAATTTACACCGAATATAACAAAATTCAGTTTGGCAACATTGTGTGAATGTTGATATTAACATATCCCTTCTAAGATAAGCAGAACTGTAATTTAGTCCAGACAAATTAATATATTTTTTGCCAACAAAAATGAGATGTTTCAACCAAATAAAGTTTTAAATATGATGTGCAAAATAATTTTGAATTCGGTTCTGCTAGTGAGCTTGCTTTTTGTCATTAAAATAGAAAAACGTTAAATTTATCATTTATAATCATTATCGTCCAGGTATCGACTAATTATTTTCACTGTACTAATATCCGTCGACTAACTAATGATTAATGTCATGTTAAAACATATTATCGTTAGCGGCTTCTGGAATGTCTTAGACATATCAAATTTCATTGATAAAATGCCACCGATTTTTACCTCTACTATACAGTCTACCTATTTTTCTTTTTCTATCCATTCATTCTTGTTTTCTACTTATCTGCGTCTTATTTTGGTGGTTATAGCTGTATCGTATGGCTAAGTGTTTTTTTATAATTCTTCTGTCCCTTATAGACATTTTTTATTTAATCCTGCTATTAATACTATTAAATTGGTTAGAATTTTATCAGATTCCCTTAATTCGTTCCAATGGAAATAAAAAATACACCTTAGGTCTGTTAAACGGATGTTTTAAGATAATTTACGAATTTATACCTTTTTCCAACTCACGCTGTAGAGGGTTTTTATCGCTCAGTTCAGCCCATTCAACTTTCTTTGCGCAAAGCAAAAAATTCTCGTAGAAGATGTAAACGCGGTGGTAACGAACTGGTTCCATAAAAACTCTACTTTGTTTCCCGTTTATATCGAGCTTAATGGACGATTCGATCTTAATTAAACGTTGTTAAACAAGGTGTGATCCACTCGAGAATGTCGATTCGTGTACTGTCATTCAAAGTTTCTTTTTATTACAATTACTGAATTCTTTTCCATGGAATTACAGAATTTTGTGTCTTTTTAAAAACAACAAGACTGCAATAGATTAAAAGTTTTTTTAATGCTACCCTTAGCCTCTTTAATATAGCCGGAAGCTTCGTTGAAATCAACAATTTGACAATTGAAAATTTCTCGCCGTTATTCTCTTCATTCTCGTGAATTATATGAAAAAATAATCAAGAAATTGCTTCAATTATCTAGCAATTTTGAAAGTATCCTATACCAAGTGATACATACCTTTAATGTACATAGTGTTTCTTTGTCTGTGTTGATACCTTTTGAACAAAACCACATTTTATTTACATATAGGTATATATGTATACCAAGGATTTCCACAATTTTCACTGTATTGCTTCACTCGACCGTTCTCTCCAGCTCTTTCTGTTTTACCAATCCCCTTCCTGTAGATTTTTTCTCTCCATTGCTTCCTCCACTTCATCTCTGAAGGATCTTCAGGGTCTGCCTCTCTTCTTTCTTCCTGTCGGGCCTCATTCTGTTATTCTAATTATCCAACGATTTTGGTCTGCTCTTCTGACATGTCCGTATCAGGTTAATCTCTTCTGTTCGATGTAGTCTATTATATTCGAGTTCACTCCCATTCTTCTCTTAATCTCTGTTATTTATTCTATCTCTTCTTGTTACTCTGCAGCTTCTTTTTAGGAATTCCATCTCTGTTGCTCTTATTTTGTTTTTGGTTTTCTTATTTATTGTCCAATTTTCACCTCATAAGTGAGGATACTTCTTGTTATGGTATTATATATTCTTCTTCTTCAAAACCACATTATAAAGTGGTGAAAACAATTTAGATTGATAAAGAAGGTGGTACTGATTATGATAACGTTGACCATATCAAAATTTCATCTGGAATTTTTATTTTATTGTAACTACCCTCGACTAACGTCCATAAATTTACTGATTACTTGGGTCTTTACTTTCTTAGCTATCTCTTTCTTTCCAAAAAAACGTTGTTCTTAAGTTATTGAATAGTTTTCTCACTTTCCAAATTGTATGAATTATTATTCTTCGTCTATATTTCCATTTTCTTCAATAATTGCAGTTATTAGATAGTTATAGTTACTGACCTGGTCTCATGCTTTGCTTCCCGTGATTTCGTTCATCTCTCTTGGTTCCAGTTCATCTTCATTATCTTGTACATATTTCTTCTTGGGGTTCCTCTTTCATTTCTGTTAGTTCTTCGAAGAATTGTTTCTATCTATGCAACAAGACATGATTTCAATGTGGAATGAAGTAAACACTTCTGTTGTATGTATATAGGCATATGAATTTATTAAAAATCTTAAAATTTCTCCACAAGGGAGTGGAAGTACAAAACGTTTTCGGTCAGACTGACCATCATCAGTGTAAACGTCCGGTGTACAATTAATTGTAACTAGCCACTTCAATAGGTGTACAAACCTCTAAATTACATTATTGTTACATTCTATATTAAAAAGTGGTCGACATTAAGTCGATGTCTTAAGATTTTAAAGATCACATATATGTGAATGTATTTCATCCTTGCTCGAAAATTGCACAAGGTACTTGTGTTCAAGTGAGAGGTTAACAACCAACTGTTTACCCCTTTAACAACAGGGTTTACCCCTTTTTAAAGTTTTAAGACATGATTTTGTTTGTCTCGAATGTTTTTCAGTCTGGATGATTTCGTTTGTCGAAGCTGTTTCACGGTGCCGTAAGCAGTTTTGGATTAATCGGATTTCATTCAGATGTCCGATTTCTACCCATGTTTTCTCTTTTGCATTTTGATTAGTTTTTTTTTACTTTTACATTTTAAATTTACGCGGTATAGAAAGGGTTGACGGGTTATATGAACTTCGTCGATGTTAAAACGAACACATCCCGGTAAATTCCCATTATTAAAAAATCATAGTGAAATGTAATACCTGTGCTCTACATTCATACCGCAAAACAATGATCGATTTTGGCTTAACCCATGACTACATTTAAATATCCTTGAATGTAATATAACGTTTTTAAAATATGGAAATTGTATTATAATGTAAACAGGTCATATTTGTTAAACTAGCGTTCTGCTTAATTTTACATAAGATCGTTTGCATTTGTTTACCCCTGCCTGCTTTAATGTTCGAGCATTCAACAAGTTCGAAATTTAATGAAGAAAACTTTCCAATGGTCGATAACAGGGTTTGTATATTCAATGCTCCTATTGAAACAAGAAAAAGAAAACTTCTGTTGGAGTGAAAGTAAAAAGAAAGATATACTCCAACAGAAGTAAGGAAAAAGAGAAAAGTAACTAGTGGAACAAAAATGTAAATAGATGGGATGTAAAGAAGAGAGTGAAGTGGCTTCTACGTTGAGAAGCCGCAGTTGGAAAAATACTACTTTCCAGTAGTATTAGTGGAGGAAAGTGGAAGAATGTAGAAGTGAGGAGAAGGGGACATTAAAAGGGATAAACGTAGAAGTGGGAAGAGACAAATGCAAACTGAATGGAGTTGGGCTAGCAAGAGATGCAAGAGAACAACTTGACACTCAAGGATGGATACGGCTCGTTTGCATGCCTGTCGAAGAACAGTAGCTCTAAGTAGATAGTAATGATGACTAAAAGGTGAAATAATAAAATAAGAATAATGTAATGAAGATGAATAATTGCTAAAGACGAACAAATTAAATAAAACTAACAAATCATGGGCGCCAAGAAAATGATCTTCGATCACTCTCCCAGGTATCTTATACTGCTGTCAAATATTTAATATATTAAATATATAGGTAAATGTAAATATAAAGGAAATAAGAATAACTGATATGAAAAATAAATAAACATTTATTAAAAATAACTACTAGATTTTTAACAATCTCTGAGTTAGACAAAGCATATACTGTGACTCTAACAGGACAAAAGTTATTCAAAAGTTATACATGACAAAAGTTATATCTAAGATAACAACAATAATGTTACCTGTTACAAAATTTACATAAGTACCTCTTACTTACATATAGGGTACAACTCACATGAGATTTCTATCAAATGGTTATAGTACGCTTGATACGTACAACTAAATTAAAACCCGAAAAATATGACTAATATAAATAAATAGGCAAAAGCCTGACGAAGAGAGAATACAATGATGAATTAAGCAAAATGAATTAATAAAAGTTATAAAAATGAAGCTAAGATAAATACCGAAACAATGACCTAAATTAACCGAACAAATGGAATAAAGCGAATCAATAATAAAATATTTGGGAAACAAGCAAGTAATATTACAAAAATAAATATCAAACCAATAATAAAATATAAAACCCTAATTTTCTAGGCCTGATTACCTTGTGGACACAAGTAACTTACCATAGCTACAATAGTTTGGGAACCAAATATTAATATACAAATATGTCATATAAAAGAAACCAAAGGTAAACTAAATCTGAAAAAAATTAATAACATAGTGCATTAAGCCAAATGTCTGAAATATAAAAACCAGTAGTTACTCAATGCACAACACTAAATGTTCCCAAACAAACCCATTCATCGAACGACTTCCAGATAAGGCTCGATGCTGCAATCCGTAGAATGAGCACTCGGAGAGTGCTAACCTGTCCTATCCGTAGGTGCAGGTGGAAAGATGACAGAAAATGGGACTGGAACGTCCCAAAGTGTATTTCCCAAATTGACATATTCCCATGGTGACTTGACTGTGGCTGTAATGGTTTCCCTAGGTGGTCAAAGGGCTACGACTTCATATTAGGGTTTCTCCCAAATGGCTAAAAAACATTCCCAGTTTTATTTCCGATATAAACATGAGCAAAAGTAATGAGAAGAAGAAATAATTGAGGAAAACCTTTTAGAAGCAATAATATAGAAAAACCGACCATTAAAATGGAACAAAAACTAATCTCAGGTAACCTTGAACTATTTTGAGTGTGAAGACATGAACAAATAATGACATTGAATGTGAAATTTCAATATGATTTATCTGAGGGAATATCTGTAAAAATATATTGAATTTATAAAAATATTGGATGTTCAATAAATTTAAAACCTACAGAGAAATGATAATTATTTCCAATATTAATTGAGAATTGCATATGTTTGGTTATGTCTAACCAAAATCTATTAATATATAACTCCTTGAATGGATATTAAATAATCGAAATAATCTATATATTTCACTTAATCAATGGACTAAGGTTTAACAATGGGACTAATATTTTAATATTCAAGGCTAACAAAAAATTATTATAAAAAAGATTTTATTACCGGTGATTTTTATTCCAATTCCAGAAGGAGTTGTGTTAACCACATGTCTCCCTAACTCCAGACAACCCTTGGTGGTAACTTTTTCACTTTAAAACTGATGTTGAATAAAATAATTATGATGGAAATCCACCGCCATTTTATGGTACCAACTACCCACCTCACAGCCACAAGTCAAGTAACGAACATTCCTCTCACTTTAAAGTGGAGAACCTCAAACGACCACAGAACATGAATTAAATGTCACGGAACGATTCGACAAGTGTTCCGTGGACGTCGACGTGTGACGTCATGTAAGTGGTCCTTTACGAGAAAGTTACAGAAATTAATTGGGAGGTCAAGAGAAAATAATTATAAAAATAATTAAAGAGCTAAAACTGATATTATAACGGGTGGACCGTTACACTCTAGGAATTTGAAACAGCGCCCAGAACGTTTACAGCATCAAAAAATGAGATGTAGCTAGACTAATAAAGCAGTCACATGAAGTGTTTTCAAAGCAGTATCAAACCATGTATGTTTTCTTCTTCTTGATGTGCCTATCAGTGACGAATGTTGGCGATCATCATGGCAATCTTTATTTTATCTGCAGCAACGCGAAGAAGCTCCACAGATGTTGTGTTGAACCAGGTTCTGAGGTTCTTTAACCAGGACGTTCGTCTTCTTCCAAGACCTCGCTTTCCAAATATTTTTCCTTGTAGGATGGCTTGTAGGAGGGCATATCTGGATTCATTTCGCATAATGTGTCCAAAGTATTCCAACTTTCTAGATTTGATGGTGGTTAGTACCTCTCGGTTCTTCCCCATTCTTCTAAGGACCTCTTCATTTGTGACCCTGTCATTCCACGGAATTTTAAGAATGCTCCCATATAGCCACATCTCAAATGCTTCCAATTTTCGCCACATATCTTCGTTCAAGGTCCGTGATTCAACCCCATAAAAAAGGACAGAGAAGACGTTTGTTTTAGGTAAAATTAATAAACATTTGTGCTTGTCGTATAAATAATAATAATAGTCTTTACAGTTGAGTCCGCGACTCTTTACCCGTGCGTCATTAATACCTGGCGAGATAAAACACATACTTTTGATCTAGCATCATTCTCTTCCACGCATGAATCTAATGACAAACCAGCTGCCGTTTGTTATTAAGTAACAACACATGTTATTTTTATTAACCATCTAGACTCAGTGCATTGAAAAGAGATAGGTACAAAAAAAGACGATTCGGTATGTTTTCATATTTTAAGCACAATTTGTTTGACGTTTCTGATTTGTTTAATTTTGTGGCTGTCAGTCAGTTGAACTTTTTGCGGTTTTTGTCGAATTTTTGCGTTTTGAAGTTTCTTGATATTACACAAACAGTTCACAACTAATTTTATATTGGGCTTTGAAATTTTAAGGTAAATAATTATATTTTGGCAATTAATATTTAAAACATACAAAGCTAACGTCATTCACACAGTAAAGAAATGACTGTGTTTAGATTTCCGTCAAAGTGAATAAAATAACAAAAATAAAATATGTTATTGGATTTTTTTATAAATTGTTTATTTATTTATTAATCAATAATAATAAAAGAATTTATTAAGCTACTTCAAATGTAGCTGTAATTCTGCGCAAAAATTTTGAAGCAAAACTTACATTTGACATTCTATATATTTGATAACGTCAAATTTTATAATAAAACCCGTAATCGGAACAGTAGCCACTTTCTGTCAGTTGTTGTTGCGTGAAATATATTTCCGACTTATTTCGTATGCTTTAAGTGATGACGCACGGGTAAAGACTCGCGGACTCAACTGTATTTCTTTTTCAATACACACATGAAAAAATTAATAAACATTTGTGCTTGTCGTATAAATAATAATAATAGTCCTTATTTCTTTTTCAATACACACATGAAATTAATATGCTCTCTCTCTTGTTTTTCCATTCTCTCTCCCATAATCTCTCTAATTAATCGTCACCTCTGCGACCCACGTGATCAAAGAAGTTTCCTCAGGTTTAGGATTTGCTCGCGTGTACTTTTTTCCTTTACAAAACCCACTTGTTCCTGTGGTATTTGATAATGTAGGTAAGTCTTTGATCTGTTTTTTATGCTTTGCGACATTTTACTGGCATGTGTTATTACTGACAATGTACGGTAGTCTTCATGTCTGGTAGTGGCTCCTTTTTTGTGAAGTGGAATATAAATGTGAGGTACGTCGATCAGTTGGCCATTTTCCCAAATTTACATAGTTAGAATGGCTGATATGTAATCCTTTGTCACCTAGTGACTGCAGCATTTCCCCTGGTGTTCTGTCAATTCCTGAAAATTTATTTCTCTTTAGCGATTTAATTGAATCTTTACTTCAGAGAGCAAGAAAGTAGGTTCTCTAGGGTAGTCGGAATGACAGTAGATGTAATCTCATCAGTTCTATATAAGTCGCTACAATAGTTTCGCCACGTTTCCAATATTTCGACAGTCTTGATCTGTAGATTATCTTTTTTATCCATCACAGACCACCTCTGTTTAAACATAAACCCAGATTAAAAATCAAGTAAGAAATTATTACTGTTAGCAACATAGTCACGAAGCTGCTGCATTTCCTTATTGAGTTCTAAAACTTTTGATAGAATTGGAAAAATACTAATCTCACATTGCTAATAGGGTCTCAGATCCTGGATCTAACTATTGCTTTCTTCCATTCCTCTGTTAGATAGTTTCTGGAGAGAAAATAGTTCATTGATTGAGTAAGGTGATATGAGCAAGCGAAACAACAAGCAGAAAAATGTGGTTAACTGACGCTACACCTACTGTACTTTAGGTTTATTGATTAAACAAATAGATTTTTAAGTAGCCATCTGTGTAACAAATACACATCCTGGTGTTTTTGTTGGGCAAATTATGCACCAGCGCGTGATATGGTTACTTCAGTCAGGTGACGTTCACGCGCCAGCGAGTGATTTGATTACTTCAGTCATGTGCCGTTCAACGGCGCATGATGTGACGGCGGAGTGTCTGTATTTTTTCTCTAAAAGTGTGTCTTCGTTCTCACAACACGATTGCCTTTGTTGAGATTCATTATTGAGAAAAATTCCCACATGAGACAACAGCATTGTCTGGTTATCTTTCGCCATATATACTTTAAAGTCATGAATGGCTGTGTCTTTCTCTAAAAATTAGACATTTCGTTCATAATAAATATGAGTTTGTGACGAATTGACTCGTATCCTACAGAGGGTGCTATCCTATCCTACAGAGGGTGCAGGATAGATCAACAACAGATGCAATTTTCATTATAAGGCAGTTGATGGAAAAATACAGGAGTAAAGAAACAAACGCTCATATGGTATTCATTGATCTGGAGAAAGCATATGATAGAGTTCCTCGAGAGATTCTGTGGTGGGCACTCAATAAGAAAGGAGTCCCTGGTGAATATACAAAGATTGTGAGGGATATGTATGAGGGAGTAACGACTAGTGTTAGGACAGGTGTGGGAGAGACTGATACATTTCATGTGAAAGTAGGATTGCACCAAGGCTCTGTGCTTAGTCCGTATTTATTCTCATTAGTTTTGGACCAGATAACAGCGAAACTATAGGGTAACATTCCATGGTGCTTAATGTATACTGATGATGTCGTGTTAGTAGGAAATAGTGAAAGAGACTTAGAACAGAAACTGGCACAGTGGAGACAAGCTCTGGAGGAAAAAGGTTTAAAACTTAGTAGGACAAAAACAGAGTATTTGGAATGTTCATTTAAAGATGGAGCTACTACAAATGAAATGGTATCTTTGGATGGTGAAATGATTGTGAAAAGCAATAGTTTTAATTACCTAGGATCGGTATTACAGAGTAATGGAGAAATAGATGGAGACGCATGCAGTAGAATTAGGGCTGGATGGATGAAGTGGAAAGAAGCGAGTGGTGTGTTGTGTGACAGAAAAATTCCAATGAAGCTGAAGGGAAAATTCTATAAAACAGCCATAAGACCGGCTATGATGTACGGAACTGAATGTTGGGCAGTGAAAAAGAAAGAGGAACAACGAATGCATGTGGCGGAAATGAGAATGCTTAGATGGATGAGTGGAGTGACAAAGAAGGATAAAATTAGAAATGAGTATATTAGGGGAAGTCTAGGTGTGGCATCAATTGATGCCAAAATGAGAGAGCATAGGTTAAGATGGTTTGGTCATGTTCAACGTCGAGACGTTATTTACCCAATACGAAGAATAGCTGAAGTGCAGATTCCTGGAAGGAGTAGGAGAGGAAGACCAAAGAAGACCTGGGGGGAGGCGATAAGGCAGGACATGTTGGTAAAGGGGATTAACATTGATATGACCCAAGATAGAATTGTGTGGAGAAATGCAATTAGGGAAGTCGACCCCGCATACGGATAAGGCAAAGAGAATGACATGACAGAGGGCGCTATAACATTTTGGCGCCAAAATTATGAATGAGAGTCGGATATTTTTGGAACAAACCTCGTATTTTTAAAAGATACTCACTACTGTTACGTCTTCACTTATTCGGCTGATTAAACAATTTAAATTATATACCATATCTGGTTTAAATTACTTAGGAAGTTTGATTGATAATGTACGAGATCAGAGATCCTGGAGCATTTTTCAAACAGCTTTCTTCTAATGATGTAATAATCTGCGTGGCGGTTACATAAATCAATCTTATTTATAAATCATTTTGTGAATAATTTTACATACATTTAATGCATTTTATATCTCGTAAACATAACTCATGGTATTTTTTTATGTTTATTCAGTATCTCTAATGAGTTTGAAAGTTAAATATGTGTTTAGCCATAAAATATTATAATTGGAAATGTCAAGCATAGGTATTTACAAAAGATTTTAAAGAATTGGATTTTAGGATTGTTTGTTGTAGGAGAAATGCTTTTGCTGGTCTTTTAATTGAAATTAAATTGAAAAAATAATTTTATTAAAGTTTTGACGCCCAAATCGGATGTCGTTGTCAAAATACAAAATATTACTAAATAAAACAAAAATGTTGTTGCTTAGTAAAAAATTCTTCTAATAATTTATTTAATCTGACTCATTTATATCGGCAATTCAGACATATATTATACATTTTAAAGTAGAAAACTTTAAAATGATATTACCAATATTTATGAGTTGCATTCCTGGGACGACTTTACTGAAAGATAGTTCATTCGATTACATGAAATCAACCCTTTTGTGGCGGATATTTTTGAGTTGGGGTTCGTCTCTGCATCGTCCATCCATGTTTTACTGGATTCCTCGTTTCTTCACCCTTGAGGCTTCCCTGTTTGCATATTTGTACAATGTATAAAAAAATCATGATTAATTGCGTATCCATTTTGGGTACTGTTATTTTTTTAAGAATACTATATTTTATTCATGCTTACAAAACTAGACCACCTAAAAAACGAATTTATAGATCATGTTTTGGTCTGGATTGGAATCCGAATTAAAATACCGATATTTTTCTCTTGCTTAATAAAAATCATATCGTTTCCTTGTACTATTATCGGAAGGCCAACGGGTAGTCTCGATCAACACGTGTTAGAATAATAATATTCGGCACTAAACCATCAACACTTGACATTCGCATTCCTAATCAAATCATTAATGTTTGAATTAGTGTCTTTTTTGTATAGTGGGCTTGGCATTAGATGGTAACTAAACTTTTTATAGCTCTTTAAAAAATTGTAGATGAACTAAATTTGATTTTTGTCTCAATTTTTGAGATTTCAAATTCTTTTAGTTCAGTGTTTCCCAAACCTTTTTGCCTTACTGAGATTTTTGGTTTCCATAGACCTCATATTTTAATTCGAAAAAACATGAAATCTTTTCTATTAGCTAATACATTTTTATCAGTCTATTTCTAGATGTTCATCTGCTTCTCAGTATCCCACTGAGTCTTCTTACTGCTGTCTAAAGGTAGACTTCCGCACTACGCGACCGAGACAGGAGACCGCGACAGGCGACAGATTGGCGAGGTCTCCCCACTACTGCTCTCAATGCAATTATATCGGGGTAGTGCTGCAGACCGAGACCAGCGACCAACTATCGCCTTTCCCGACCTATCTGTCGCCTGTCGCGGTCTCCTGTCTCGGTCGCTTTGTGCGGAATTCTACCTTAAGATATCCCAATTTTTCTAGTAACATTTGCCGTATGATTTAATATTTATTTTACTAAACGCGAAATTGACTAAACGCAACAGCAAGTGACAGTAAGTAACCACTCCTCCGATCACGGGTTAAAATTTGACGTTATCAAAAAATAAATGTCAAAGTAAGTTTTGCTTTAAAATTTTGGTGCAGAATTACTGCTACATTTAAAGTAGCTTAATAAGTTCTTTTTATCATTGATTAATAAATAAATAACAATTTATAAAAGAATTCAATAACATATTTTTTTTTGTTATTTTATTCACTTTGGCGGAACATTAAACACAAGCATTCCTTAACTGTGTCAATGAGGTTAGCTTTGTACGTAGTCGAAATTAATCGTAAAATAACATAAACTTACCATAAAATTTCAAACTCCAATATAAAATTAGTTGTGACAACTGTTTGTATACTATAAAAAACTTCAAAATGTAAAAATTCGACAAAATAACAGCAAAAAATTTAACAAACTGACAGCCACAAAAGTAAATGAACCAAAACGTCAGAAATTGTACTTAAAATGTGAAAACATCCACAATCGTCTTTTTTGTACCTATCTCTTTTCAATGTACTGAGGCTAGATCGTCCATAAAAATGTGTTTTTACTTAATAACAGGCGGTAGCTGGTTCGTCATTAGTTTCATGCGTGGAAGAGAATGATGCTAGATCAAACGTATGTGTTTTATTTCGTCAGGTATTAACGACGCACGGGTAAAGACTCGTGGACTCAAGTGTATCAAATCTTTTCTAAAACATGAAAATTTAACTGATATACGGCGTTGGTCAAAAGTCTCCCCCCCCCCCTCGTATCTTTTGAACGGTTATATTATAATACTGAAATTTGGAGGGAGGAAAGCTTCTCAAATAGTCTTAACAGGTGTAACAGGTCTCAAATAGTCATAACCTAATAGTGACAGATCAAGTTACAGAGCCAATTTGACCGATTATTTCATTCATAGAAGATTCTGACCAATAGAAAGCTACATAAATCTAAATTAAATCGATAATTTTTGATAATTTCCCGTCGTCAAGTATATTACGTCAGATGCCCTTCGTTGCTACGAAAAAATACATTCAGTGACATTAATGACAATTAATGTTTTAAAAATTATAAAAGTGATGACTTTCAACCGTAAAATATTTATAACAACTGTGTGTTTAATTGTACTAATTTCTATTTACATACATAAATTACGATAAAATTTTGGTTTTTAACAGTTTTATTCATAAAATAATCGCGCAACAAATTGCACTCTAAAATTAACATAGAATTTTTGCCCTCGTGACACTTTTGACATAATTTCACTCGCCTTTGGCTCGTGAAATTAAAACTGTCAAAGTGTCACTCGGGAAAAATTCAATAATTTTAGAGCTCTTGTGCAATTACTACTGATAATTTTAAATGGTACCTTATGGCAAGCGATATATCTAAGCAAGGACATGAATCGTGTCATGTACTTATGTTTTGTAGACTTTGAAAAGGCATTTGATAAGGTCCAACATAAAAAGCTTGTAGATATGTTAGATAAATATATATGATATGTAGATTGACAGGTGTAATATGAAAATTATATCTAATCAATGTTAAATTAAAGAAAAAGTCGTATACAAAATATCAAACTTGAGTAAATATTTAACACAAGTGGATGACGAGTAAAAAAACCAAATTTACGTCTCTTTAATTCAACACATTTGTTACAAGTATTCATTATAAGAATTTTGTAAGTTCCTCAAATAACAAGCTTTGCGATCAATCAATGGAACATAAATATTTAAGCATTGCCCTTGAACTTTTACATTCAGAATAATATAGCGGAAAACTTTAAAAATAAAAACTGTCATCGGAATTTAAACAGAACTGGAGTGAAAATGGAATTTGTTTATGGCAATGGTTTAGTAAAACAATCATTGGAGAAAAAGACGAGACTATATAGGGTGAGGCAGATAAAGGGCCTATTAGAAATATCTCGAGAACTAAAGTAAAGAAAATTATAAAAATTAGAATATAGGGGTTTTGAGGTGTGAACTATTTAATGAAAATATTTTGGTTTCTTTGCTACTTCCGGTTATACCGGAAGTTGATTGTAACTTCGTTTTTTTTAATGGGACACCCTATATTATTTACACTTTTGGACTCTCCTCGATTTCTTATTTCTTAAAATATAAGGTTTTGGAATATTATACAGGGTAGATTAAAAGATAATTACGTTTTTTTTTATTAATTTCGTAGCAAAATTCACACCCTGTAGAATTGTAGTAGTTTTACATCAAAATCCTTTTATATGTTCAAATAATTTCTAATATGGTCTACTATTGTTACCAATTATTAGTATAGCTAAATTTTGAATTTTAGTATACAGAGTGGGTCGAAACTCGGAATGTGTATTTTCTGAGTTTTCTTAAATGGAAAACACTATATTTTAGTATTGTAATGAAATGGTATTTTATGTTACTTTTTAATTTCTTAAGCATTCCCTATACCCAACTGCTTTAATTTTTGCTTAATTGTTAATCGCACCAACAATCTTAACTACGTAGATATTTTGATAGCTCAACCATTATTGGCAATTTTAAGTATCAGTCTCGATTAGTATGTATTGTGATTGAATATTTTTACGGCCAACCTAATAAAATTTCAGGTATTTTTTGTTGCAATTAATGTTTGGCTTGAATCACCAATAACTCACAAATTGAAGCAGTTAGGTATAGGGATTGCTTAAGAAATTAAAAAGTATCCTAAAATATCATTTCATTACAATACTAAAATACAGGGTGTTCCATTTAAGAAAACTCAGAAAATACTCATTCTGAGTTTCGACCAACCCTGTATACAAAAAAGGAAAAATTTAACTATACCAATAATTCTTAACATAGTAGACTATATTAAAAATCATTTCAAAACTACTACAATTCTACAGGGTGTTAATTTTGCTACGAAATTAATAAAAAAAACTTAATTATCTTTTAACCTACCCTGTATAATATTACAAAAACTTATATTTTAAGAAACAAGAAATCAAGGAGAATCCAAATATGTAAAAATATACAGGGTGTCCCATTAAAAAAACGAAGTTACAACCAACTTCCGGTATAACCGGAAGTAGCAAAGAGACCAAAATATTTTCATTAAATAGTTCACACCTCAAAACCCCTGTATTCCGATTTTTATAATTTTCTTACCTTGAGTTCTCGAGATATTTCTAATAGGCCCTTTATCTGCCTCACCCTGTATATGTACTACATTATTTCTATTCATTTCCATTATACATATTCTTCTTTTGGTGAATATTCGTTTCGAATATTGGTGATCATTCTGGCTATAATTATTTTAACTGATGCTTTGATTAGATTAGTTGTTGTTGTAGAGAACCATTTCCTCGGGTTCTTTAACCATGATATTCTTCTTCTCCCAATTCCTCGCTTTCCAGATACTTTACCTTGAAGGATTACCTTCAATAATCTGTATTTAGTGCCGTTTCTCATTATGTGTCAGAGATATTCTAAGTTTCTCCTTTTAATGGTATACATCACCTCTCTTTCACTCTTCTGTCAATTCGTCTCTTTAAGGACCAAATATCATTTTGAGTCCCTTCCTTTCAAATACCTGTAGCTTATTGATTTCCCGCTCATGTAGAGTCAATGTTTTACTTCCATATGTAACAACTGGGCGAATAATTGACACATTAAGAAACAAACTTCATTTCATTCAATTTTGTTTCCATCACTTTTGTTATAGTTTTTACGATGACACTTCCCCAACTTTATTTAATTTTTTTTGTCAAGAGAACATAATCTCGATATTATTCGTTCATCACATTTAAGTTTTTCTTCTGGCTTCCCCCGAATCTGTTAGGCTTGGATCTCGCGTCCAAAAAAAGTTTATTAATAGCAAGCTGAAAAATTTTTAATAGCTTAACGGTGTCTAGTCGGACAAACTTTGATGTATGGGAACTAATGGAACGGGGTCTATACAAATAATCCCAGACAAAAAATCCCCACAAGTTATGTCTGGACCAAAAATCCCCGGACAAAAAATGACCACAAAAAATTCCGGAGAAATAATCCCCACAAATTTTTTGGACAAAAAATCCCGGACAAAAAATCCCCAAGAAATATTTGCTGCCGTATATAGTTCTCTAAAAGTTTTTTCGAAATTTTACCAAATTTCGAATTCCAATTCCATGCCGAAAAACTTTAAATGCCAAAAAATGTGGGTTTTTTCAAAAATCTTTCATAGCTGCTCGGGTAGAGGCCAGATAGGAGAAGGTCTGTAGGACGGCCTAGAAAAAGGTGAAAAGATGCAGTTAGAGAAGATCTGGACAAAAGGGCAGTGAGACAATGAGAAATAGTGGCACAGGACCGACAAACGTGGAAGGTAATAGTAAACGCGGTAAAGAAAGACTCGAGGCATAACGACATTGATGATGATGATGATGATGATGATGATGATGATGACTAAATATTTTTGACGTTAAATTTACAAAAAAGGAACAGGTTTTTTGCATTACAATCAATATTATCGTTTTTAGATGAGATTTTAATTTTTTATCAGATTAGATGTATTCGAGATGAAAATAATAAAATACTAATTCACGAAAAGGATGTCAAAAAGAGATGGAGAAATTATTTTGACAGTTTATTAAATGAAGAATTTGACAGACAGCCTGTGGAGTTAACGGAGACAGTAACAGCAATGTTTACCAGAATAACAAACGAGGAAGTGGCTCAAGCGCTTCAAAAAATAAAGAAAGGAAAAACAGTCGGACCAGATATTCCTGGGGAAGTATGGAGAGCATTGGGAAAGACAGGAATAAGTTGGCTAGCAGGTCTATTTAATAGAATTATGGAAGTTGCCAGACGAATGGAGAAGCAGTATATTAGTACCTGTCTACAAAAACAAGGGATACATACAACAATGTACAAACTATAGGGCTATAAAACTGCTTAGCCACACCATGAAAATATGGGAGAGAGTACTTGATAGACGGATACGTGAAGAGACCGAAATATCCGAGAATCAATTTGGCTTTATGCAGGGCAGATCAACAACAGATGCAATTTTCATTGTAAGGCAACTGATGGAAAAATACAGGAATAAAGGGACCAACGCTCATATGGTATTCACTGTACTTGAGAAAGCATATGATAGAGTTCTTCGAGAGATTCTGTGGTGGGCACTCAATAAGAAAGGAGTCCCTGGCGAATATGTAAAGATTGTGAGAGATATGTATGAGGGAGTAACGACTAGTGGTAGAACAGGTGTGGGAGAGACTGATAAATTTTAGGTGAAAGTAGGATTGCACCAAGGCTCGGTACTTAGTCCTTATTTATTCTCATTAGTTTTGGACCAGATAACAGCGAAACTACAGGGTAGTATTCCATGGTGCCTAATGTATTGGGACCGTGCAAGTTCGGCAAAGCGACCCCTATTTCTACGCTCTGCAACTTTATTCGCACTTTTAATTATATTGGCCAATTATATTCGTTCTGGTTACTGGATAATTGTCAAGGCCATAGTCAAGGCCATAGCCCAAAAAAAATAATAAGAAGAAGAAATAAGATTCAGGTTAGGCTATCAAAACGTAAACAATTGTATGTAGTAAATAAAATTAGTTATTAAAATGCAGTACTGCAAGCAAAATAGAATTATTTAAATTTACCTTTATATAATAATTGCATATCATATCAATATTGTGGAGCAATATATAATTTTTCTGCTTCATTGACAGAAGGTATGAAATATACGTCAATTTGACAATTTCAGAATTATTTAAGATAGTTGCAATATTTCTCCGCGACTCGCGCACGGTCGTTTCTCGTTTCCCTTCCAAGTACTTGCACACCGCGAATACTGATGATGTAGTGTTAATAGGAAATAGTGAAAGAGACTTAGAACAAAAACTGGAACAGTGGAGACAAGCTCTGGAGGAAAAAGGTTTAAAACTTAGTAGGACAAAAACAAAGTATTTGGAATGTTCATTTAAAGATGGAGTTACTACAAATAAAATGGTATCTTTGGATGGTGAAATGATTGTGAAAAGCAATAGTTTTAAGTACCTAGGATCGGTATTACAGAGTAATGAAGAAATAGATGGAGATGCATGCAGTAGAATTAGGGCTGGATGGATGAAGTGGAAAGAAGCGAGTGGTGTGTTGTGTGACAGAAAAATTCCAATGAAGCTGAAGGGAAAATTCTATAAAACAGCCATAAGACCGGCTATGATGCACGGAACTGAATGTTGGGCAGTGAAAAAGAAAGAGGAACAACGAATGCATGTGGTGGAAATGAGAATGCTTAGATGCATGAGTGGAGTGACAAAGAAGGATAAAATTAGAAATGAGTATATTAGGGGAAGTCTAGGTGTGGCACCAATTGATGCCAAAATGAGAGAGCATAGGTTAAGATGGTTTGGTCATGTTCAACGTCGAGACGTTAATCACCCAATACGAAGAATAGCTGAAGTGCAGATTCCTGGAAGGAGTAGGAGAGGAAGACCAAAGAAGACCTGGGGGGAGACGATAAGGCAGGACATGTTGGTAAATGGGATTAACATTGATATGACCGAAGATAGAATTGTGTGGAGAAATGCAATTAGGGAAGCTGACCCCGCATAGGGATAAGGCAAAGAGAATGATGAATCAATATTATCGTTATCAATGCCAGCGGAAAAGGAACAGCTTTTTTGCATTACAATCAAGATTATCGTTTTCAAGACCAGCAGTTATCATCACGAATATGCAATGTTTTGAACATCATAGTTATTCAAAGCAGAGTGAGAAAAGATTTTAGCGAATAATTAAACATGATTCCCACAGCCTTAGCTCATTTCACATATCTTGCTATGAAAGAGTTTTGAAAAAACTCACACTCATGTAAAAGTTTAAGTTTTCGACATACCTATAATTGGAATTCGAAATTTGGTAATCAAAATTACAAATCATGCGTAATCTTATTTGCTATTCAATATTTTGGTACCGAAAAGCGGTTTCATGGCGATTGCTATCTATAACTCTTATGCACTGAGGCTGAAAAACATCTGCGTCGATTGCATTCTCGGGAAAACTTTTATTTTTTTGTGGGGATATTTTGTCCAAAAAAATTTGTGGTGATTATTTGTCCGGGATTTTTTGTTCAGGGATAATTTGTGGGGATTTTTTGTCCGGGATTGTTTGTCCTAGCTTCCATTGGAATAGGGAAAGTTTTAATTGTGGAACTTGTCATTTTGACAAGTTTACGATTGTGAAAACTAGCAGGTTGTTTTTAAGTTTATTCGATAGCAAACTTTATATAATATAGGAAAAAATGTTTGTCCGACAAATATGTAGACATGTACGTAGAACATGCCAAATGACAGGAATTATGTTAGTGATAAATAGCAGTCTGAGTTTTGCATGAAAGTTTAATGAAAGGGTAACAAATCAATTGGAAGTTCTGTCCGACAAAATACATATTTATGACGTTTTCGTAGTCTGACGTTAGAAACCTGTAATCATCAAAGTTTGTCCGACTAGACACCGTTAAGCTATTAACAAATTTTCAGCTTGCTATTAATATACTTTTTTTTGGTACGCGGGATCCAGTCCTATTTTTTTTCTCCACAGTTTCGAGTTACTCGTTACGTACATTTTTATTCGCTAAAACCAATTCACCTCCAGCAAATGAAAGCCTCTAATTTCATCACAATTTTTTTATGGGAATTATGCGGACAACTCCCGAATACGTTCCAGAGCTGAAACGTTGTTTCCCTCGCAGACAACCTTCGACCGTTTTTCACTTGTAACCTTGAATCGCAGTTGACCTTTCTCCTTGTGTCTCGGGGCTCGGAAATGGGCCATCCTCCCTCGCAGGGGTTCGTGCGCATTTTCCCTCTACGCCCACACGTCGTCGCTTACGCGAAAATCGGAAAACGCAATTGCCAAATTTTCCGACGACGCGTTCTCCAGATTCCAGTCTCCGCTAGACGGGTGCCCCTCCGGAACATGTATCATCGGTGAGTCATTATTTATTGTATCATTATGTTCTATTTCCATTTATAAAATGTTGTGAAACACTTTGAAAGATTTACGTTAGTATTATATTTGAATTTTTTAAGTCTATAAATCCGCAGAATTGTTTTTTAGGTTAGTATCTTTCTAGTCTAGACGTTGTAAAAAGTATACTTAGTTTTTGATTCCATATTTATTTTTTAACGAATATATTATTCTTTTTTATGATTCTTTCACGTCTTATTACGAATTAACTTTTTTTAATTGCTGAAATCTGTTAAATGTATTTTTGGCGCCTAAAGAAAATCGATATTCATATGTGAAAGGGTTAACCACGCCAGCTAATTTTTACTTCTCCACCATCATACAATCTGTAGTGTCTACTACAAAACATAGGCTTCTCTCAGTTATAATACCTTGATCTTTCTCCAGTTCTGTATTCTCTAGGTTTTCAAAGCCGTTATTCACATATTCTGTACATTTAAAAGGATTTTCTGGCATTTCATTAGATTCCTCGTTGTTTCGGGTTTGGTTCTTGACTATGACTACTTTTCCTCTTGCATATCGATGTTCACTGAGTACGGAACACTTCTTAACACATTCTATATTGTATTTTACTATTTCTTCGATTACTTTTTACTTATATAAAAGAAAAGGTAGAATTTTCACTACTAAAATAATATAAAATAACTTTTTGCTTATTATTGTACATCCGTCGTATCGTATACGTTTTCCTTTTTGGTGTTTTTTATGTTATAGTCTTCGACTTTTTCCAGTCATCTTCATTTCTCTTCTTTTAGCTCATAGTCTTCGACTTTTTCCAGTCATCTTCATTTCTCTTCTTTTAGCTCCTCTTTGCTGTTTACATTATTTATATTATGTTTCATTATATTATATAGATTTCATTCTTTGGTTGTTCTTAGACTTTTGTTCATCTTCTTGAGTTCTTGTTGAAAGTCCTAATCGTGAGATTGTTTTATCTCCCCTGGGCTCGTTAGATCCAAAAGATCTTCGTTATCACCTGAAGCTGAAGCTTATTTTGTTTGCTGCCCATGGTTGATTCCTAACCCAGTCTAGAATTTGTGTACCCTGTAGAAGTTTGTACTGGTCTTTTGCTTGGGTAGTCCCAAAAATACCAGGCTTTCCTCTTGGTTACCCATATAGTTTGTGTCTTTTGGTGTCCAGCGCCTCGCACTCGCGTAATACATGGTTTACAGTTTGTGGTTCCTTATTACAAAGTCTGCAGTTAAGGTCTTCATTCTCCATTTTATGTCCCTTTATTGCGAAGTTTCAGTGATTGTTTTATTCTGTAGACTCCCCATCTTGCATTTCCTTGTATTATTAATTGTAAGGGAAGCAGGCCTAATAGAACCTCATTAGTTTCTATTGGAGTCGGACGCATCGCAATAGGTATCCCCTTAAACGCAAATCTTTGCACCTTGTTCAGATTGGCTTTTATAGCTGTTTGTTGTGGATTTGCGGAGGCTTATATTTAGCCCCTCCCAAAAGTTCACGGTCTCACTGATTCTAGATTTCGTTTATACGATCCCTGATTACCGTATAGTAGTATAGTACTTTCCTTGCGAGATGATTTCCATTGCATGTCCAATAATTATTTTATGACCATTTGCCTTTCAAGCTCTATTAGTCCATCCATCACCAAGTTCCACAACAGTGGTGACAGAACTCCCATCTGTGGGTATCCTCTGTCGTCCCGGGCCAACACAATCTCTCGAAGGATCGTAGTACAATAGACTCCCTCTATAACGAGAACTGAAATGGCGGACTAATTACCTCGTTATAAGCGGATCTCGTTATATCAGAGAACAATAATATTGTGCATACCACCACCACTGAAATGTTTTGATGCCTCTTACGTAGTTTATTAGGTGTCGATGGTCGACCTCAACAATGAAATTTGGCCATCGTAAATTGTAAATTTTCTACAATATTCAATATCGGTCGATAGATAAACAAGGAAGAAGTTTATTACCGGCGGTGGAATTTATTACAGCACTGGTCTCAATAAGCACACATATGTAGGGCATTCCTTTATACGGGCAGTTATGGTATTTATTTATGGCCATCACCACGCCAAAAACAGGCAAAGAAACACATTCTTCGATTTCATTTTTCCTCGTTATAACCAAATATGCCTCGTTATAGAGGTGTTATAGTTCAATAGGAATTTCATGGGACATCTAGTGTACCTCGTTATAAGCGAAACCTCGTAATAACCGTGTTCGTTACAGAGAGAGTCTACTGTATTTACAACTCTATTCCTGAGCATAGGTTCTATCCAGTTCAAACAAATATCCTCTTCATTATGTCTCAGGACATTGGTTATAGATATTATCGAAGTTTTGTATCGAGGTTTAGGAAGCCCCTCTATATCCAAAAAGCACGTTTTGAAGACTACCACAAGCAGGGGTTCTTTCAATTTCCTCACGGTGCTTCCTACACATCTCTCTTGAGTTCTCTCATAGCTGTATCTCCGTCCGTTAGGCCTACTCCTGGTGGAAGTAATTTTCATTGGAGGGCAAGTTTCTTGGAATGAGTGACATTTAATTCCTTTTGAAACATATTTTGACGTTATATGTTATTAATAAAATGAATTTATAAAATTCATAATCATTATTTTGTAGATAAATACTTTGGTTGCATAATAATAATTTTTAATCAATTATTTTCATTAAAAATTTTATTATTTCTCGATTGCATATATGGAAGTGGGAAGGTAATATAAACATAATCGAATCAGCAATGTTTATTTCAATTAAAAATGCATACGTAGTTTATTTATATATGATATTTTAAATTAATTTACAAATAATATAGACCTGTAGAAAAATCTTAACTAGAGGAGACTATGCATTAAAACATATCTAGTTGGTCTTTTAGTCCATTACTCTGAATAGTGCATGATTTACACATAGATAACCGAACTAAGTCTGAGAAGAGTCAACTTACTGAAAAAGGGGAGTCCGTTATACAAATGTAAACATTTTATTTAATTATACAACCTATATATCTCTACCAACTTTTTTAACATTAGTTGTTAAGGGGAAAGGCGCAAAATGTCGCCTGTCCAAATTTTCAATGTGTTTTAAATGTATTCATTTTTTTCGAATCCTGAAAAAACGAATGAGTATTTTTGAAAAATTTAGACGCAGAATGAAAGATTACGTTATTACCGAGGGCCGAAAGTCGAATAAATAAAAAGTTTTTAAATGAAATATTTGCAATTAAAAATCACACTAAATTTTCTCTTTTATTTTCACCCCTGTAACTTGTTAAAATAAACATTATAGGAGTTTTCAGGGATTTTCGGCTCTCGGTAATAATATAATCTTTCATTCTGCGTTTAAGTTTTTCAAAAATATTTATTAGTTTTCTCAGGATTCGAAAAAAATGAATACATTTAAAACACATTGAATAGTTTGACAGCTGACATTTTGCCCTTAATAAATTCCTTTCAAACTACATACACTCAAATTTTATTTTGAAACATCTTATTATTTTATATAATAATTAAATTTACTACCAAATGATCTTTATTTATATTTTACAAATATAAATAATAAAATTACTTCATTCAATTTTAAAAATATTTCAATTTTAAACATACAGAACACATAAGGTTTTCTGTATAAAAGTGGAAATTGTATTGATGTCATGAGAATCGTAGAAACTGACTGCATTTGCGGCAAAATGCAAAAATTGCATACAAAATGCACTCTTCACTTTTAAAACGCATTTTGAATTTTGTTAATAGGATACCTACTCTGATCAAAAGATACCGAATTTTTACTGTAGTTGATACAATTACAAAGTTTATTCGAAAAGTTGATTTCGCGCGCGTAACTGACATTCAAATTCGTCGGTACTTCAAGGGTTGTTTCTGACAGAACGGTTCACTACCCAAAAAAATGTACTTCTTCTTCTTAACGTGCCCTATCAAGTCCCCTTGACGTTGGCGATTAACATGGCGAAACTGTCTCTGTCTCGAGCTATTCTAAATAGTTGTTCTGCTTTCTTTATCCCTGTCCTCTCCCGGATATTCTTCAACCAAGAGGCCTGCTTTCTACCAATTCCTCTGCGTCTTTCGATTTTACCCATCATAATAAGTTGAAGAATATTATACCGGACTCCCCTTACTACGTGTCCAAAATAGGCCATCTTTCTATATTTGATGTTATCAAGCAGTTCGGGGGCAGCATTTGCTCTCTTAACGACTGCCACATTTGGCAGCATAGCCGTCCATGGTATTTTCAATATACGTCTGTGCAGCCACATTTCAAAGGCCCCCAAACGATTAATGGTGGATATTTTTAATGTCCATGCTTCGACACCATACAAGAGGACTGACCAAATGTAACATTTAATCATGCGCTTCCGAAGTTGAAGTTGTAAGTTATCATTACAGAAGAATGACCTCATTTTTAAAAATGTCGTGCGGGCTATCTCCATTCTACATTTTATCTCTTTATCTGGATCTAGTTGTTCAGTAATATGGCAACCAAGATATTTAAAAGTGGGACTCTTTGAATTATGTGACCATCAACATATAACCTTGAATATTGATGGGCCAAAACGGCTAAATACCATGTATTTTGTTTTTGAACAGTTTATGTTTAGGCCAAACTCTCTTCCCACTGTGTCAATGGCATTTAAAAGGTGTTGTAATCCATTCATATCATCACTTAAAATAACTGTATCGTCTGCATATCTGATTGTAGTTTTCAGAATTCCATTAACTTTTACACCCCATTCCAAATTATGCAGCGCTTACTTAAATATTCTATCTGAATATAAATTGAATAACAGTGGGGACAGTATACAACCCTGTCTGACACCTCTTTGTGCAAGCTGTCGCTGTTTGACGCCAGTATAATTTTTCGATGATTCGTACATCTTAACGATCAACTCCTTTATCCTTTAATATTTTAAATAATTTGTGATGTTGTACTCGATCAAAGACCTTCTCATAGTCAATAAATAAAGCAAAGACGTCTTTCCTTTGATCTCGGCATTTCTGCAATAATACATTTAATAGTGCAAATAGTGCGTCCCGGTTTCCCAGTCCATTTCTGAAGCGAAATTGTGTTTCATCCTGGTCTTCTTCACATTTATCTCTGATTCTACTGTGGATGATACGTAGAAAGATTTTCAAAGTGTGGCTCATAAGGCTTATCATTCTATAATCGCTACTATCGTGAATCGTGGTCATTTTCACCAAAATACACGGACGCTCTCGAATGGGTGTGGCCTAATGCATATGCACTATAATGTATAAAGAGGCGTGGAAATCGTCATTCGGGAGCAGATCCTCACCGACCACGAGAGCGGCACGTAGACCTTCTGGTTCTTACCTTTCGAAATACTTGTTTACTTTCGTTTTCCTGTTTCTGCTACTTTTTTTTTCAGCTTTAAATATTACCTTCACGGTAATCTCTTAATGTAAAGGGTCGTTTAAACACAGCGATAAATCAAACAACTTATCAAGGTCAATCGAGTTGTTGCAACTTATCACTGTGTGTAAACGGTGCATCGCACAACTTATCAAAGTTGGAGTTGGGTTGAAGGTGGTATCGCATTGAATCGCAGCGTCTAAACAGCGTTTCAACTTGTCATCACAACTAGTTGCTGTGACTTATCGCTGTGTTTAAACGATCCTTAAGAAAAGAAATTACTTATCATTAGCTTTTATTAAAGCTACACTTTGCTGTTGGTATTTACTGACGATATTTATTGTTTATTCTGTACTTTAATTCGTTCTTTATCGTTTATAGGTACACTGTGCTGCTTGTTATTTATACAGCCATTACTAACATTTATTTAACCGTTTCTTTTACTATTTTACTTACTTTAACATATTCTAGGTATATGTGTATGTTTATATAACCATTTACTAATACTTATTTAACCATTTCTTTATTTACTCATATTCTAGGTATAAGTATATGTATGTGTGCGTAATATTACTAACCATTTCTCATTGTTTATTTTATGTATATTATATCCTAAATCGACTTATCCGTTTGCTATCGGAATTCTTATTGATATACTTATATAATATTTACTTTGCCTGCTTATTATTATTTCTCCTTGTTATTTATATGTGTATATAATCGTTCGCACATTCTTATCTTTCATGCTATTCTTATAAGATAGTGTGCTTATATTCTTCTTCTTTTCTTTTGTTTTCTCGTTTTCTGTGTCTCTCGCCGTCGCAGGTCCTCCTATACAAGGGAGATAGAGGTCTGGGAGTCCCAACTTGTGTCTACACAAGCCACGACGATAGCCTTTTGGTCTCTCCTTCCTGAGAGCACTTGTTACAACGATGTCGGAAGAAAGGAAAGCCTACGAGACCAGGTCCAAAAAGGACCAAGAGAAAACGCTCCCTGTCGTCATGGAAGAACCCAAAGACGAGTCGGAGCGTCATGGCGCCCAACTTAAGGGGACTAATAACCCCGACCCTGACCGTTCAACCGATACAACTACAGCTAGCAAACAACTAGTGAACCTGGAAGAAAAGATGGCTATCATGATGGAAGCCATCAGATCGCTAGCCCTACACCAAACTACAAGGTTTGAGCAGCCGCTGGTAAGCCCACCACCACAACAACCCAAGTGGAGGCCAACGCTAACTAGATTCACGGGTAGTGAATATGAGAGCCCAGAGGAGTTCCACGTAATGGCACAGGAACACCTAAGAAACATGTGCTTAGAGGAGAGGTTCTGGACCGCCTACATCCTGGAGCAGGGACTATCTGGTGAAGCGGCCGAATGGGCCGAGCACCATGCCAATTCCAAACTGGACCACCAAACATTCTTCACGAGATTGGTGGACCATTTTAGTCATCCCTCCAAGATAACCAAGCTGTTATCAAAGCTGTATGGTCTACATCAGAAGTATTCAGAGACAGCTAACCAATTCATCTCTGACAAGATGGCCCTCTTCAACAGGGTAGCACCAGAGACACCAGAGGACCGACGCTGCAGGGTCATCATTGACCTTTTACGACCAGAACTGAGGTTACACATGCGGGTTAACCCGCCAAAAACCGAAGAGGACCTCCGCAGAGCTGCTGACGAGCTGGAGATCGACAACAAGATTCAATCGTCAAACACCAGAAGGCAGGAGCAACAATCCTCTTCAGGTCAGCAACAGCGGCGAGATAACAACTCCTCGAACCAACCGCAGCAAAGGGAGGACAACCGTCCATCCCAGACACCCGTAAAAACCGAAACCTTGGACGACTGGCGGACAAGAGGCTCCAACCGCCAATCAAACCGCTCAGCATCACGGCAGAGGGGAAGAAACGACCGTCAGAACCAAGACCAGGGAAACGCCGAAGGGGGCGACCACTAAGGACCCCAGTGGAGCCCCAACTCAATCCTATGGTGACCAAGCATGTCAGACATCATCTCCCGATGATTTCAGCCGAAATCAACTCAGCCAGGATCAGGGCCCTGGTAGATACTGGAGCATCGAGCAATTTCGTCAGTATGGGCCTGATTGAGAAGGAGATGATCGAAGACAAACCCACCATAGTCCGTCTGGCGTGCAGTGGCCGCACGTCTAAGAGTCTAGGAACAGCCGATGTCCAGGTCCGCTTTACAGATGACCTTACCAGCACGGTTCGATGTCAGGTGATGGAGCATCTCAACTATGATATGGTACTAGGCATGCCATGGCTGAAGTCAGAAGAAGTCCTAGTAGACATTCCCAGGAGATGTCTACACGTAGGGACTAGAAGTCGCAGTACCTTATTTTGGGAAGCTCCAACGAGAACACCAGCTTCAGAGAACCAAGCTAAGCTGAAGAGAGACCAGGCCCCAGACTTTGCCTACGACGTGGTCAAGAGGACAATCGAAGACTACAGCGACGTCTTCGACGACAAGGTCCGCCAGCCCACGACTAGAGCCACGACGATGCGCATCGAAGTAACCGATGACCGCCCCATCAATGTGAGGCCCTTTAAGTACTCCCCAGAGAAGAAACGGATCATGTTCCAAGAGGTCCAGGACATGCTATCTGCTGGAGTCATACGGCCCTCCAAGAGTCCGTACAACAGCCCAGTGGTGATAGTCACCAAGAAGGATGGCACCCCCAGATTTTGCGTGGACTACCGCAAGATCAATGGCATCACTGTGGATGAAGTCTCCAACTTACCACCAATCCATGACAGTATTAAAGAACTGGGTACAGCTAAAATCTTCTCGATCCTTGATCTCAAGAGTGGATTTTGGCAAATTCCGCTGGACGAGGAATCAAAACCAAAGACTGCCTTCAGTCTACCAGATGGTTCCCAGTACGAGTTCACGGTGATGCCCTTTGGTTTGAAGAATGGTCCTGCCGCCTTCCAGAAGCTGGTTACCGCCGTCTTCGCTGGCTATGTCGACGAGTTCGTGAAGGTGTATATGGATGATATTATCATCTATTCAAACAACTGGAAAGAACACCAGAAACACCTTCACCTGGTACTGGAGAGGCTGAGGACTCACGGCCTGTGGGTGTCCCTCAAGAAGTGCCGATTCGCCGCCAAGGAGCTGGAGTACTTGGGCCACAAGATCACGTCTGCCAACACCCAGCCAATAGACCGACATAGAGAGAAGATCCAAGGCTTCTCAACCCCTAGAACCTTGAAGCAGCTGAGAGGGTTCATAGGCACCGCAAACTGGCTCCGTGACTTCATTCCGAACTTCGCTGAGATGATCACTCCATTGACTGACCTCACAGCCGGAAAAAGGAAGTTCAAATGGAATGAAGAGGCCGAGACAGCGTTCAACCAGGTCAAGAACGCCATATCTGGTAGATTGGAGCTGAAACGACCGGATGCCAGCCTGCCGTTCAGCCTGCAGACGGATGCCTCAGATATTGGTATGGGTGCAGTACTGTTCCAAGGCGAACCTGATGATAGACAGATAGTGGCCTACAGCTCAACTAAACTCAAAGCAGCAGAGAGGAAGTACCACATCAATGAGAAGGAGTGCCTTGCCGTCATCTGGGCCCTGAAAAAATTCAAACACTACCTTCAGGACCAGAAGTTCACCCTCTTCACAGATAGCCGAGCTCTGTTATGGTTAGACAGGTATAAAGCAGATAAAGCCAAGCTGTCCAGATGGGCTCTCCTTTTGCAGGAGTTCAATTTCGATGTGGTACACATACCTGGCCGAGAGAACGAGCTGCCTGACCACCTCTCTCGCAACCCTAAGATGGAGGAAGAAGATGTCCACGATCCTGATGCAGAGGTCGAGCGGCTGGCCTGGCCGCAACAACCAAGCGAAGAGGACGACAACTTCCCCCTACTGTGTCTCCTGGATGACAATGAAGCTGGTGCTGACCATCCAATATTGGATGACCTCAATGATATGCCCCTACAGACTAGAATCCAAAGAAGTCACCAGACAGATTTCGGCATGCATAGATTCACCGATCTGCTGGATCAAATTCAAGAACGAGGACCACAAACCGACATCGAGAGAGGCCTCCTGGAAGAATTCAGAGTAGAAAACAACGCAGCCTTCTACGTCAGTAATGGTAGCCACCGTCTCTACGTCCCTGGTTGCTTCCGAGCAGAGGTTCTGCAAGTTTACCACAACAGCAAGGAAGCTAACCATCCAGGACAGGAAGAGACCGCTAGAGCCATCAGAGACCTCTACTACTGGCCGACGCTGACGAAAGATGTCATAAAACACGTGAGATCGTGTCTGAAGTGTGCCAAAACTAAAGCAGCACGACGACAACCAGCAGCTCCAGTCGTACCAAGAGCTCCGATGAATCCTTGGGAACGAGTGTCGTTCGACGTCCTGGGTCCCTATCCAGTAGCCAGAGGTACCAAGAACAGGTACATCCTCCTAGCAACGGACTGCCTCAGCAACTGGGTGGAGTATCGCTGCACCACATCTGCAAAAAGTCGAGACTGCATCAATTTCCTTAACGACGAAATCTGTAACCGATGGGGCCACCCAAACACCATCATTACAGACAATGGTGTCCAATTTCGAGCCGACATGTGGGAGAGGTTCCTCCGTCGCCACAACATAGAACACGAGAAAAGTCCCATCTACCACCAGAGGGCCAATCCAGTCGAACGCAGAGTCCAAGAACTGAAGAAAGGGCTACGGGCCAGAGTGACGTCACCGGAGGATCCACGCTGGGATACCTACGTCGGAGACATAATCTTCACACTCAGAACCCGAGCCAACGGTTCGACAGGACAAACACCAGCAGAACTTCTCCTTGGCTACAAACCAAGACGCTCCGAGGAATCTGGTTTCGGGATCAGGAGGAGGGAGACAAGAGAGCAGAGGGTCCAACAGGCCATCCAGAGCGCAACCATCTACGGCCGAAATCTGTCCCCCAACAATCCTGAGGCACGCCATCCTCCGAGGTACATACCAGGTGAACAAGTCCTCGTCAGGAACCATATTAGGGGGAATTTCGGCGAGACCTGGACAGGACCACACTCTATTATCAGAGCAGCCGGTGACCACACTTACGAGGTCCAAAGAGGTCAAGACACCGACCGGCTGGTCCATGTTGACGACATCCGTCCAGCACCACCTCAACAAGACGAGGAACCTCCTCAACAAGAGCAGCAAAAACAACCAGCCAACGACGAGGACATCGCCGCTGAGTGAAAATGTGCCAAATCAGACAATTTCAGAGACTGTCCAATGCCTGAAAGCCATTCGTTGTACTGTGTTGTGAAACCTGGACTCTATTAGAGCTATTTTACCTTTTTTTACCTTTTTTTTTTCTCTTGTACCTCCGTCTTGACTGGCCAATAAAGGTTCTTAGCTCCCAACATGCAGTCAAGACGAGAGCTGCTTTCATTTCCTTATTAGGCTAATAGCAGCCGCCTTTTGTTCTTTTGTTGTATTAACAATTACTTCAATAAATTACTCACCAGAAGGTCTCCAATGGGAGGGGGATATCGTGAATCGTGGTCATTTTCACCAAAATACACGGACGCTCTCGAATGGGTGTGGCCTAATGCATATGCACTATAATGTATAAAGAGGCGTGGAAATCGTCATTCGGGAGCAGATCCTCACCGACCACGAGAGCGGCACGTAGACCTTCTGGTTCTTACCTTTCGAAATACTTGTTTACTTTCGTTTTCCTGTTTCTGCTACTTTTTTTTTCAGCTTTAAATATTACCTTCACGGTAATCTCTTAATGTAAGAAAAGAAATTACTTATCATTAGCTTTTATTAAAGCTACACTTTGCTGTTGGTATTTACTGACGATATTTATTGTTTATTCTGTACTTTAATTCGTTCTTTATCGTTTATAGGTACACTGTGCTGCTTGTTATTTATACAGCCATTACTAACATTTATTTAACCGTTTCTTTTACTATTTTACTTACTTTAACATATTCTAGGTATATGTGTATGTTTATATAACCATTTACTAATACTTATTTAACCATTTCTTTATTTACTCATATTCTAGGTATAAGTATATGTATGTGTGCGTAATATTACTAACCATTTCTCATTGTTTATTTTATGTATATTATATCCTAAATCGACTTATCCGTTTGCTATCGGAATTCTTATTGATATACTTATATAATATTTACTTTGCCTGCTTATTATTATTTCTCCTTGTTATTTATATGTGTATATAATCGTTCGCACATTCTTATCTTTCATGCTATTCTTATAAGATAGTGTGCTTATATTCTTCTTCTTTTCTTTTGTTTTCTCGTTTTCTGTGTCTCTCGCCGTCGCAGGTCCTCCTATACAAGGGAGATAGAGGTCTGGGAGTCCCAACTTGTGTCTACACAAGCCACGACGATAGCCTTTTGGTCTCTCCTTCCTGAGAGCACTTGTTACAACGATGTCGGAAGAAAGGAAAGCCTACGACACCAGGTCCAAAAAGGACCAAGAGAAAACGCTCCCTGTCGTCATGGAAGAACCCAAAGACGAGTCGGAGCGTCACTACAGTTTTTCGGACGTTGTTTTTTGGTAGGGTTGTGAATTCGGACTTTAACCAATCTTCAGGGATATCACCGAAAACATCATTGAAAAGTTTGACTAGTATTCCAATGTTTTCCTCATTTATGAGCTTTAACACTTCTGTAGGTATGTTGTCAGGACCAACGGCTTTCTTGTTTTTTGCCAATTTAATAGCATGCAGTATTTCTGATTTTAGTATTTCTGGTCCTTCACCTTCATCTAAAGTCTCCAGTTCTTCGGGTCTATCATCATTATACAGTTCATTTATATAATTATACCAGGTAGTTCGAATTTCGTGTTCGTCTATTATTATTTTTCCCGACGAATCGGTTATAGTATAAAAAGTACTAATAAACATTTTTGTTCAAAATGATCTAGGCTATACTTTTTCTACTACAGGTTCTTGGTAATAGTGGTTTGGATAGGGGGTTAGGAGTGGTAAACTTTTTTACATCTTTTTGATTCTTATTCAGCGAAATTCAGCATAATCGTATGAATTTAGAGGTTCAAATACATTTTCGTCTCTGACGACTCGACTAGAGCAATAAAATGTGACAATTCCTAGCAACACTCATTATATTTTTTAACTATCACAAATTTATCGAACTAGCATCTAATTTAGATTAGTCGTTAATGTTTTTCGAAGATGCTGCGACGTGTAGTTATAATTTATATAAATGGTATTAAATGGCCTCTCAACGAAGCAATGGCATCTCCTACACGTTCAAATCATCGCTCAACACATTAATCAAGGTGGCCTCTGTGTAATGGTCGAGTTTTAGATGTAAAAAAAACAGCGACAATCTAGTAGACTGCGACCAACGGAACGCGTTAATTTAATGTACAGTTATTCGGTCACAGATGAATCAATGGATCGCGAATAAGAATTCGAGATGGTATTTCACTGATACGAATTGTATTCATTGATGCTATTACCGAGTCGACCCGATTTCTTAACCTTCTCTTCTTGCGCTGCTGAAGATCATTCAATATATTCCGTCTAAATACATTGTAACGAGTGAAATCAGTTACCAATTTAAGAAAATTTGATGTGAAGAATTAAACGTAGGAAAAGACAATGGAATATTGAAATATATCAAGCCGAACAGAAGGAAAAAGGTGGTACAGGTAGACCGGGACGGTAATAGACTTGAGCATAAGATGCTCACGTCTATTTTCGGGGAACATCGATATAAAATTTATCACTTCCATTGACTCGTCGCTATGGAATTTTCATTGTTAGATACTAATATACAAAAAAAAAGAGTGTCCTAACTGTAATTTTTTGAAAAAAAAATGCAATGTGATAGTAGGGGAGCTTAGGTTGTTAAATTTGCAGTTACTAAAGCGTCATGGGAACCTATTGGTTTGTGAAGATTAGGTCCCAAAACCAAATAAAGTTAAGTTTTTCCATTTTAGTGGGGATTTTCCATTTTTTAATATGATTTTCCATCTCCAAAATTCGTTTTTCCGATTATAGCGCAATCTATCCATAATTGGAAAAAATGTCTCGAATAAAAGTTACTTATTTATTAGGTATCTAAGAAATCCAAATCTGCAATAAAAAATGGGGGTTAATATTTAAGATTTTAAACTAAGCCCTCACTCCTTTGGTGAGGGGTCGTGTTTCGTATCATTCGAGAGATTTTTGAAAAATATTGAACACGTATTTTTACACTGTTCTTCATTTACTTAACTCACCTTGTCTTAATCTGACCTTTTCGTGTTTTTCTATGGATAGATTTTTTTTACGGACTGCCCCCAACGCACGTCTCTGTATTAAGGTTTCCATGTATGGGAGGGGTACATTTACTAGGTTTCTCCCGATATGATTTTCTGATGCGCTCGATTAACTGCAAAAATCCCCGCTTGGGCTCCCCTGGGTACCAAAAAATCCAAACATCGTTATTTTTAAGGTATTTTTGAGGCTTTTTACTTATTTCTCTGAACTAATTGGATCCTTTTCTAGTACGCCTCATATTCAATCTATTAATTTTTTTTCTATTATTAGATAATAATGAAGATTTATCTTAATTCACGTCATTTTTGCGCTCAATTCTTACACCAAGTCATAATTGGACAATTCCCATATGAAAAATATCTGCCTATTTACAGTTATTAACAATAATAAATTAATTAAAAAGTGTGATACTATAATAATAAACATTATACGTATAGGTACCAATTTATTACAAAATGATTAAGAACTTTTTCTGGTGTTAATAACTTAATAAATTCTCATTCTTCTGAAGTGAATACTAATCAACGGGGCACACCCACTTAATGGCTTAATATTTATGGCCGTATAGTTAGTTATAATAGACGTAAAATTAGTGAGTACACAATGGCTTATTATTTATTAAGACCGATGTTGTAAAATTGTGATCTATATACTTAATGCAAAAATATGGAACACTTTTTAACTTTTGTAATACAAGTTCTATGTAGGTACTTCTATTTATTGACATGATAGTAATTTTTTATTCGGTCGTCGGTCTAGACGGTCCAGTTCGCTGAGGCTCAGTCGATCGACAAGTTTTGCAGCGATTTGCGATCGACGGTTCGAGCCTCAGCCAGGTCATGAAATTAATAAAAGGCCAATGTCGGTAGTATAAAATTCAATAGAATCTACGACTTGGTCTGGAATAACTGGCGTCTAATTGGCCTATGGAACAGCGGTACGGCAAGGGATAAGGGCTGGCGGCTTGGTGATACTCCTCCATAGATCCCTACCGAAGGGCGTTGACACCTATTAACGGTGTATATATATATAGTAATTTTTTTACTTTAAAAAATTAATAAACTCTTTTTCAAGTTTATGCCTTATGTTATTACTGAATGTTTCGGTGATGTCACTTCCACGATATAGGAAGAGTTGTCACCCGTTTATTAACTACTTGTATGATGTATTATATACATCCCGAAGAAGTGATCGACAATGACCAGAGGGTAGCTGAAGAAGTGGTCACTTAAAGCTTGAATTCTTCTTCATCTGCCCTCTGGTTATTGACGGTCACTTCTTACAGATATATAATAATACATCATACAGGTGGCAAAGAAATAGGTGACAACTCGTCCTCGTGAAAGAAGAAGAGACCAAACTATAAGCGACCACTTCTTACAAATCTCTTGTTATTGTCGATAACTATTTAGGGAAAGAAGAAGAGATCGACAGATAAGCGATGAGTTATTACAATCTTCTAGTCATTGTCGATCATTTCTTGTAGTCTTTGTACGCCCATAACATCAAAAGAGGCTCTTCTGGTCATCTGAATCGGAGATCTTAGTGGACAGGTTACCAAAGTGCTCCAAAACCCCGCTTGCTTATCTACTCACCATAATCGGTAAAATACGCTGAGAATGACGATGTTATTATGAGACTTGAAGCACACTCCGTCAGTATAAGAACATCAAGAGAAGTCTTCATGGTTTGTATGTAGAGCTAACCTGTATATAGCTAGGAACCCGAATTCTTCTTTTTATATACGATACTCGTACTTATACACATGACTATGTTTGGTTTTTCAATGTGCCTCTAGGAGGTAGTCCTTCCATCGTTTTCGTGGTCTTCCCACTGATCGTCTTCCTATTGGGAAACCGTATCTCGCTGTCCTTACTACTCTTTTGTTGTCATTCGGCTTGCATCTCCGTCGTATATAGATACTTCTAGCTCTGTCCCATAGAATCTTACCATCGATTTTTCGAAGGGTTTTCATCTCCGCTGTTTCGAGCAATCTTTGTGTCCTCTCTGTGTCGGGTCGTGTTTCTGCCACGTATGTCATTATTGGTCTCATGGTCTTTGGCAATGATTTTATATAAAATAATTAATAATATTTCAGGTACAATTGATTTACGAATGCGGATACCATTTAATGTTCCTCGAAAAGCAACGAGATATCAGTTGTTGTTTGGAAAAATAAGAACATCTGTTTGCTCTCCTCTAGAGGCCATGTTGAAACTAGCGAACAATATAAATTTAGTAAAAAACATTGATTTTACAATGTCAGTTGGTTGCTTAGACGTATAGTGCAAGAGCACTTTAAACTAGTAGATGGATAACAGATATCATTAGTCTAGCTGTTTTTGTGTTAAAGTCTTCTATATCTGCCTATCAATAGTTGTGCTAATGACTGTATATATTAGTTATATTTGTTATATAAAGTTTATGATTATAACTGTCCATGTAAAAAGGTTTTAGGACCTGTTTGGATTTTTATAAATAAATAAATAAATGACTGTTTTGTAAATTCTGCCTTTCACTTCTTTTCCTATATCTTTATTTCTCCATACTGTCTCATTCAGGCAACCTGCGGCTCTGTTTGCTTTATTCACCTGATTTCCACTTCTGTTTCGAGCTTTCCGTAGCTAGATAGTGTGATACCTAGATCTTTAAACTCCATGAGTTAATCTATTACATATCTGAACCTTCAGCTCTAATTTACACCTAATGCATTTAGTCTTCTTTGGGGAAATTAACATGGAATTCGAATTTAATCAGTTAATTTTGATATGAATCTAATTGTGGTCCGCGCCGTATAAAGAATGAATTACTCACAACAATATTTTCGTCAATTAACGTTCGCATTTTGCTGCATTATTTTTAACACTTCACTTCCTGCTTGTCAAAACTAATATACTTCCATACAAAAATCTACCTAATTACAGTAATTTCACACTTGTAACACAATTTAACTCGCCAAGTTCAGTTTAGCGATCTTAGTCGAGTAATGAAGTTCATCAGCTCAGCTACTAATTACGAAATAGTGGTTAACGATTTGAATAAAAAATAAAGTCGGAGTCGTCTTTCCAATTAAAAGTTTACGGTACATGAGACAGGGTATATTCGCTTCCTTTCGAAGGTATAAGATAAGATATTCTTCAGTAAGTTACACACCAAAAGTAAATCTCAAATGATGAGTTAATTGCTCGAAATTAAGCCCTCGTAAAAATTAAACAATACAATTTTTTTAATCATCCGATATGTTTAAACAATAATATACAACAAATCTTTTGAAATTCAACATCCTCGGTAAATAGGTTGATGTGTCTTTAACTAACGTACAAAAATACTCTTCAAATTTGTTTTGGATTCGTCTAGTATTTCATCATTATCAGTAGTGCTCCACTCTGTTCTTCCTCTATCTCAACTTCTAGTTCTCATTTACATAATATGTCGGCGTCCTGATGATCAGTTTTGATAATGCGATGTATGGTATTTGGTCTAAATATGAGGGATGGTGACATTCATCATCCCAATTTTCATCTTCGGCGTACAAAGAAGCAGGCGTACAGATTGGGGCAGGAACAGGCGCAGTAGACTGTGGGAGGAACGAGGCAGAAGGTCTAGAGATTGGGGGAGGTAGCACAGATTCTGACATGAGCGGGGCAGAAGGCCTAGAGATTGGGCGAGGTAGCAGACATTTTGAACTGAGCGGCGCAGAAGACCTACAGAGATATATCTCTGACGCAACCAAACCATTGCAGTCTTTGTTTTTGTACAATTGTACAGAAATATCTGAAAAGGCGAAGGTCATTCAGGCAGCAAATCCAGGAGAGGAGTCTTCAGTTAAACGCGCTGGTGCAAGTAAACATCCATTTAAAATGCATTGTGCACGAAATCAGTGGTTTTGCAATATTGTCAGACAAAATTGTCGAATAGTTGTTTATATAAATGTATTATTGTTTTCTTTTTCTTCTTCTTCCTTCTTGTATGTAGGATTTAAAGCCTGTTTCTTCTTCAATATTCATCATCATCATCATTTGGCTCTACAACTCTATGTGAGTTTTGGCCGCGTTTACTATTTCCCTCCATTGTTGTCGGTCTTGAGCAGCTATTTCCCATTGTCGCACCCCCATTTTTCGTAGATCACTGGCTACTGCGTCCGTCCATCTCTTTTTTGGGCGACCAACTGACCTTTCCTGACCTGATCAACTGACCTGATCGGGCCTTTCCCAGAATGTTGCGTTCAGAAGTCTTTCGTCACTCGATCTTAGCAGGTGGCCCGCCCATCTTATTCGGTTTGCTTTAATGTAGCGTACTATGTTTTCATCTCCGTATTCTGTCCGGAGTTCATCATTGTGTCTTCTTCTCCATTCTCCTGTTGTCTCGTCTCTGCAAGGCCCATAGATAGTCCGCAGTATCTTTCTTTTATTATTAGCCTCATAAATTGTTTAAGTTATCGCACCATCTTTTTCTTGGTCTGCAAATACTTCTTAGTCTATTTGGTGACTTACCTCGTGCTATTCGTACTATCCTATCCTGCCATTCTATCCTATCCTGCCATATATCTGCTATTCTACTAATGTGCTCGTTCCGCTCCTCTTTCCGTTTTGTCACCCATCCATTTATGTCTTCTACATTGCTTGATCTTATGTTTTCGCTTCTTTCCCTATCCAACAGACTTTTACTTGATATTCGTCGGAGTATTTTCATCTCTGTTGTTTTTAGTAGTCGTCTTGTTTTAGATGTGTCAGGTCTTGTCTTCGCCGTGTATGTCAATGTAGGTCTAATTGCTGCTTTATAGATTCTTGCTATTGTGTCTTGTCTTAGGTGTTTGTTCTTCCAAATTGTGTCATTAAGAGATCCCGCCGCTTTACTTGCTTTTAAGCTTTGTTGTCGTACTTCATCTTCAACATCTTCATAACTGGTTATATCTATTCCCAGATATCTAAACCTTGCTTCCGGCTTTATTATTTTCCCATCAATTTCGATTTTACATCGTAGTGGGTATTTAGATGTCATACATTTGGTTTTTTCTGCTGATATTATATTGTATTTCTTGGCTGTTGTATTGAAGATGTGTGTTAATCTTTGGAAATCGTCTTCTGTCTCGGCGATTAATGCGGCGTCGTCTGCATAACATAATATGTATTTGGATTTCTTTGTTCCCCATTCTGTAACCAGGACCTCCTTTACGTACTGCTTCTATTATTTCGTCCATTATTATATTATTAAAGAGCAGTGGGCTTAACGAGTCACCTTGTCTGACTCCGCTTTGTACTGGTATAAACTGCGTTAGTTTAATATTGTTTTAATAAACATAATATAATATATTACAAGTGCCGTCAAAAATAGGACACTAAGTGCACGTAGGAGGAAGCACAAGGAAATTTTACTGTGAAACAGGTAACGAAACAAAAAACCGAAACATCTTTGAAACCCGATTGATCTGACAACGTCGCGTAATCATAGTTGTCGATCGGCCTAATCTTGGCAGTTTCAGATATTTCCGTTGACCTGTATCTTTTTTTTTGGACTTTAAAGTCAGACCTAAAAAACTTGGAAATTGACATTACTGGACAAAGGGAAAGAAATAAGAAAATCTTGTGGAATGTGGAAGCTCATGTTCATATTATTCCAGATTGAAAGTGAAAACGTGAATAAAATATCTAAATTAAATTAGTATGGCATATTTCCATAAATAAAATAATTCCACAAAAAGGTTATTGTCTAAAAAAGATACCTCTGTTAAGCTCCTTAGTTATCGGACGACGTATTCAATAATTCTTTTCACCTCTAGTCAATACATTATTGTTAAAATATTCCGTGTGTGCTCTTAACAAATAAAGATTTAATGTTTTCCCGGTACAAAATATTTTATTATTTGTGTACACTCGGATTTAAATATAAAAATGATTCAAAATCTTTTAATGCCCTCGCTATTTTTAGCGCGTTTGTTGTGAAAAAAACATAAACTTTTATTTCAGTAAACACGGGCGGTATTTTTAGGACATTTTCGAATTAAAAAATATTTTTCCCTCTAATATATTCCGTGGACGTATTGTTCGAATTGCTCTGTAGATAGACCGCACTTACAGAAAATTTGGACGCTTCTCAACGATTTGTGCGTTTTGAGTAATTGAACTGAAGTATGTGTTGCTTAACTGGACATTTATTTTTACTCGTATGCGTGGCATACGATTTATTTTTAGGATATAAAAATGCAATAACCTTTGCTTACGTTTTGATCATCTATCTTTACTGTGATATCCTATTATCGAATGTTGATAATCAAACCGGTAATAAGAGTTTTGTTTCATCTCTCCCGTTGCCAGAAGATAGTCATAGTTACCTACGACTGCACCATGGGGTCTGTAAGGGGGATTCACGCTTCACGCACTTACGGGATTCAGGTGACAGCATTGGGAGTCGGTATCTCTATACCAGTGATACTCAACCTGCGGCCCGCGGGCCGCATGCGGCCCTCTAGCGTTTTTTATGCGGCCCGAAGGCTAACTAAAGGGCCCTGAGATCAAATTATTTGTCAAATTTCACGTGTTTTTCAAATTATTTGATAGTGTGTCGATGTGTTTGAAGCGTGTTTGGGCGTGAGGCAGACAATGTAATGACGTTAATTTTAAATTATATTGAAATTTTTAAGAACTCTGATTAAAAGGCAAGGTATTATTAACTTTTAATAATAAATTATTAAAGTTAATGAACTAAATACTCATTTTAAAAATAATAAATACTTATTTACTACATTGCAACCACCCATTTAGTAATCACAAGAAAAATTCAGGTCCGGATAAACAAAAACAAATTTAAAATAATTGTGACCTTGAAACAACACCCTGTATATTAAAATTTTCAAAATTCGTCTGCACATTTGAAAAGAGCACAAAAAACTAAATTAAATTGCATTCATTTCATTTTTTTTTCGCAGATAATTTAATGACATTAATTTTGAAATTATATCGAAATATTTGTTTTGAAAGTTCGAGTTCTTGAAAATTTCGACATAATTTCAAAATTAAAGTCATTGAATTTTCTGCGTAAAAAATAGAAGCTCCATTAAAGCTCTTTTCAAATGTGCAAACCGGTTTTGAAAATTTCAATATACAGGATGTTGTTTCAAGATCACAATGGATTTATAATTTTGTTTAATCCGGACCTGGATTTTTTTTGTGATTAGTAGTTGGGTGGTTTGAGTTCTAAATGTGACATATGTCTAAAATGTGACATATGTGTACCAAATATTAAAAAAATATACAAGGTGGTTCTAAAGTTATGGGTCAAGAAAGAAATGGGCAAAATCGATAAATCACCCTGTAACTGGTTATAAAGTCTTGTGGAGCAATAAATCGAGTATGTATAGAACCGCCTCATTTACCTCTATTCACCATTCAAGTATTTCGGTTTCCCAATGATACACCCTGTATACTACTTCATCTTGATTGCGGCCCGCAAGCTGTGGCAATAGCTACAATGTGGCCCAGGAAAGAAAAAGGTTGAGTATCGCTGCTCTATACATACTTGGATTGCATTCCCAGCCTAGAAAATCCAAGTAAATCAAGACCACATACGCATCAAGGAATTCATGTCAACATAACAATCACAACACGCCCCGATTTGGGTAAAGTAGGGGGCACATGTTGAGTTTTGTTAAACATCCAGAAGGAAGTATATCCTTCCATTCAGGGAATGCGAATCCACTGCAGATGCCATCCACATAATTACACAAGACACCAAGTAATCGAGAAATGCCACAAATACAACATAGAACTTCACACCCTCTTCGTAGACTTCAGACAAGCCTTTGACTGTATTTGGAAAATATATTAGTATTTAATACAATAAAAAATAAAGATATACAGGCAAAGCTAATCATATTAACTAAAAATGATTACAAGGATCTCAAGCTAACAACAGAAGAAGGTAGCACAAACACAATAGTAATAGAAACCTGAGAGAGGCGATTTCCTGTCTTCAGTATAGCAGTAGAAGGAATAGTCAAAGCCAGCGGAATTACAGGAACTATAGTCATCATAGAAATAGTAGCATAATATACAGACAGATGACAGAGATTCTTAAGGGAAAAGATAAGGAAATATTAGAAAAGAGGTCTAGAAATTAACGAAGAAGAAACATAATATCTAATGTGCTCTAGAAGAAAAGATAACAATATGAGGAAAATCTAAAAATACACTGTTGAATAAGTTCAACAATTTAAATACTGAAGTAATTGTGAATGGCAAAAATAAGAGAAGTGCATGAAACGAATATTAGCAGGCAACAAAATATACTGGAGGTACCATAGGCTAATGAAGGACAAGAACTTATCCAGAAATACAAAACTGGAAATATACAGGGTTGCAATCAGACCAGTAGATACAGACACAGCTGAGACAATATGCGTCACAGATAAAGATGAAGAAAGATTAAGAATATACGAAAGGAAAATACTCACAAGTATTATTTATTTATTTATTTATTAACGGGATAAACCCAATACATACAAAATACAATAAAGCAGAGCTTTCGTCATAATAATGAAAATATAAAAATTAGATACACGTAAAACTACAGCTACTATAAAACACAAACATAAAAATAAAAAAAATATAAATTATTTTCAAATGATGAACACAACTGAATCAATAATTATAACAGTTAAATTTATTTAATTGTTTTTTTAAATGCAAAATTCAAGACGCCCGAGTTTTTGTTTAATAGAGGAAACTGAAGAACCAAACAGATCTAAACTGCTCGTCAAAAGTTAGGGATATAGAAAATTATGCTGATTTTCATAGTTAATTTTTTCGCGAACAGACGGATTCCGCTATTTTTTTTTATTTTAGCCTTTTCTTTAGTATTTACACAATTGTGCAAAGGTTTACTCAAACTTATTTTTTGTACTTATACCGGGTGGAAGAAAAAAATATGTTTTTCTTGTGTTAAGTTTGAGACACCCTTTAGGGAGAACGAGGTACAAATGTAAGTATATATCAGAATAATATTGTAGTCTTATGTTTTGTGAACGTGCTGTTGTTTGAATGTCCCTGATATCTTTAGAAACAAAAAAAATAGACGGTTTTGTAATTTAACATGTGTTTTAACCGAAACAAAAGTTTGAGACACCTTGTAGGGAGAAAAAGGCACAAAGGTGAGTATACCCCGATATTATGTTGTAGTCTCATATTTTTTGAATATTTTATTTTTTAATTTCTCTGATATCTTTAATAACAAAGAAACTAGACGGTATTATTCTTTAATATGTTTTTCTATGTTTCACATGTGTGATGTGACGCATGTCGTCAGTTAAAACACATATTAAAGAGTAATATCGTCTAGTTTCTTTGTTATTAAAGATATCAGAGAAATTAAAAAAATAAAATATTCACAAAATATGAGACTACAACAAAATATCGAGGTATACTCACCTTTGTGTCTTTTTCTCCCTACAAGGTGTTTCAAACTTTTGTTTCAGTTAAAACACATGTTAAATTACAAAACCGTCTATTTTTTTTATTTCAAAAAATATCAGGGACATTAAAAAAACAAAATGTTCACAAAACATAAGACTACAATATGATTTCGATATATACTCCCATTTGTACCTCGTCCTCCCTACAGGGCGTCTCAAACTTAACATAAGAAATACATTTATTTTCTTCCACCCGGTATAAGTACAAAAAAAGTTTGAGTAAACCTTTGCATAACTGTGTAAATACTAAAGAAAAGTCTAAAATAATAAAAAGAAATCAGCAGAATTTTCTATATCCCTAACTTTTGACGAGCAGTTTATTAGATGACTAAACTTGTTTCCATACAGGGTCAATCTACTAATTGGTGCATATTGACCATAATTTGTAGCATGCCGTTGTTCCTTGAATATTTGTGGATTTCGTGTCAATCTAGCAGGTATATTAAAGGATACAAGACTTAACAATTCTTCGGAGTTAATAACACCAGAGATAATTTTGCTAAGATAACAAATATCCAACATGACTCTTCTGCGTTCAAGAGTTTGTAAATTTAATCTCATTATATATTGTCATAAGTATAATTTCTACTGTTAAACCCATCTTAAAAGCTGCAAAACGTAAAAATTTGTTTTGAACCTTTTCAATATTTAGGATTTGATATGCAGAACTAGGTGACCAGGCAATAGAACCATATTCAATAATTGATCTCACGATACTGCAATATAAGATTTTTATTGTGTGAATTGACAAATCTTTTGATGAACTTAATACAAAACCCAACATCTTAAATGCCTTCGAAACAGTATGGTCAATGATGTGAGAGTAAAATGGGCTCAATAAAAATGAAAAAATGAGAAATGAGAAAAAGAATGAGCCATGGAATAAGAGACATTAAGAAGAGAGAAGATATAATTATTATCTTTATTAAAGCGCAAAGACTGAAATGGTTGGGACACATAGAGAAAACGAAAAACGATTTACTAATTAAGTAGGTCACCAGATGAAAGCCAGAAACTGAAAGATCAAGGGGAAGACCTAGTAGTAGTTGGGACGACCAGATCATGAGAGATATTAAAATACTGAAAGCGAGAAACCGGAGGGACCTATGCCCAGATCGAAGTGAGCGGGATGAAATTGTAACTGTAAAGGCATAAAACAAACTTTTGACAATACAAATAAGCAAATCTAAGAACTGTGAGTAAGGGCGGCAAATTATATTCCGTTAGGAATGAAAGGTATTGATAATGATGATGATGATATTAAAAAAAATTGTCGCCTTTCATAGTCGAGATATTTTCCATTGTAATTCTAGGCCTAGGCTATTGATTATGTATTTTAGAAAGGAACTACAAAGTTAACGAGGTTTTATTGTTTCATATAGTCAATGGACCTCTATATATGAAAAAACCGCGGAGTGCTACCATGCGTGCGTTTTTGAGAAAGGGGTGAATTAGTTCCTAGGCACAGGGCGAATTAGGGTGAGTTCTATGCACTTTTGGTACAAACACGTCTACAGGAAAATTGTTCCAGGTTAAATTTACTATCGAAGTATCAACATTTCAAAGCCAAAATAATTTTTTTTTCCAAAAATATGTTCAAAAGAAAAGCAAGAAAAAAACACGAAAGATAGCAATTTTGTTTTTTGTCCCATAACTTTTTTCCACGGGGATATAGGTATAGGCATTGCTTCATAGAAAAAAGTCTTCCATCTATTCTCTTTAAAATGACGTATGGTAGAAGTCTCTATGTTTTATAGTTTCCCAAATTTGATTTTTCAAAATTCACCACTCAGCGATTTTGGCACATTTTCCTTGTTACTTCGCAAACATTGTTCTGTAACTTTTTTTTACGCAGATTTAGGTATATGCAATGTTGCATTTAATAGAAAGAGAAGTCAATTACCTTTAAAATGGTCTATCGTAGAACGCTCTATAACTATTTTTAAGCAAGATTTGGTTTTTCAAGGTTTTATACTTTTAATGAATTTTGATATATTTTACGATTATTTTTAAATTTCTCATTATAACTTTGTTTATTGTATATTTAGGTATAGACATTATGCAATAGAAAATAAAGATTATTTTCTTTACTTTAAAATGGTGTATTGTATAATGTAGTCGGAGAGATAGAAGCGGATTTTGTGCGTGATAAGTAATATGGAAAAACTATATGGGGATATGTTGAATTAGTTGTGTACATGACTTTCACCAACTACCGGAAACCAGAGTTGGGGCCGAGGGTAGTTATAAGGGGTCAAAGTCGCGGATTTTATATTTTTTTTTATGACGCTCATGATCGAGATAGTGCACCAAAATTTGGGAATAAGTAGGTCATGACGTAACTAAGTAAAATCTCTAGGGGCGAAACGCTGCGTGGCCGACAAAGGGGTGGGGGTAGGGGTGAATATAAAAAATATAAAGGGTTTTTTGCGACGTTCGTGATTGAGATAGCGGACCAAAATTTGGGAATAAGTAGATCATGACATTACTAAGTAAAATCCCCAGAGCCGGAAACCAGAGTTGGGGGCGAGGGTAGTTATAAGGGGTCAAAATCGCCGTTTTTATTATTTTTTTTGTGACACTCATGATCGAGAGAGTGCACCAAAATTTGGGAATAAGTAGGTCATGACGTAACTAAGTAAAACCTCACGGCGTGGCACGCTGCGTAGCCGACAAAGGGGTGGGGCAGGGGTGAATAAAAAAAATACAAGGGTTTTTTTGCGACGTTCGTGATTGAGACAGTGTACCAAAATTTGGGAATAAGTAGACCATGACATAACTAAGTAAAATCCTCAGAGCCGAAAATCAGAGTTGGGCATGAGGGTAGTTATAAGGGGTCAAAATCGCCGTTTTTATTATTTTTTTTGTGACGCTCATGACCGAGATAGTGCACCAAAATTTGGGAATAAGTAGGTCATGAAGTAACTAAATACAATATCCAGGGATGGAACGCTGCGTGGCCGATAAAGGGGTGGAGGTAGGTGTGAATATAAAAAATATAAGGGGTTTTTGCGACGTGCTAGATTGTGATAGTGCACCAAAATTTGGGAATAAGTAGACCATGACTTAGCTAAGTAAAATCCCCAGAGCCGGAAACCAGAGTTGGGGATGAGGGTAGTTTTAAGGGGTCAAAGTCGCAGTGTGTATTATTTTTTTTGTGACCCGGCACAACATTTGTCCCCCACGGAGCGTTCCGCCCCTGGAGATTTTACTTAGTAATGTCATGATCTACTTACTTCCAAATTTTGGTACACTATCTCGATCACGAACGGCAAAAAAACCCCCATATATTTTTATACTCACCCCTACCTACCACCACTTTGTACCCCAAGCAGCGTTCCGCCCCTGAAGATTTTACTTAGTTACGTCATCACCTACTTACTCCCAAATTTTGGTGCACTATCTCCATCATGAGCGCCACAAAAAAAATAATAAAAACCGCGACTTTTACCCCTTACAACTACCCTCGTCCGCCACTCTGGTTTTCGCCTCTGGGAATATTACTTACTTATGTCATGATCTACTTATTCCCAAATTTTGGTGCACTATCTCAATCACTAACGTCGCAAAAACCCCCTTACATTTTTTTATATTCACACCTGCCCCACCCCTTTGTCGGCAACGCAGCGTTCTACTCCTGGAGATTTTACTTAGTTACGTCATGACCTACTTATTCCCAAATTTTGGCGCGCTATCTCGATCATGAGCGTCACAAAAAAATATAATAAAAAACGGAACTTTGACCCCTTTTAACTACCGTCCTTCCGCACTCTGGTTTCCGGCTCTGGGGATTTTAATTATTTATGTCATGGTCTACTTATACCCAAATTTTGGTGCACTATCTCAATCACGAACGTCGCAAAAAAACCCCTTATATTTTTTATATTCACCCCTACCCCCACCCCTTTGTCGGCCACGCAGCGTTGAGCCCCTAGAGATTTTACTTAGGTACGTCATGACCTACTTATTACCTACTTATTACCTACTTATTACCTACTTATTACTTATTACCAAATTTTGGTGCACTATCTCGATCATGAGCGTCATAAAAAAAATAATAAAATCCGCGACTTTGACCCCTTATAACTACCCTCGGCCCCAACTCTGGTTTCCGGCCGTTGGTGAAAGTCATGTACACAACTAATTCAACATATCCCCGTATAGTTTTTCCATATTACTTATCACGCACAAAATCCGCTCCCAGCTCTTAGACTAATGGTTCTAGGACTAGTTGTAAACAAGATATGCTTTTTCAAAGTGTGACATATAAGTAAGTTGGAACCATATGGAAAACTTTTTTATTATTAAGTTTATGAAAAAAAGTTATTCTTTATGAAATGGTCTGCATAGTCTAAAACCTAAGATGCAATCATCAGATATAAAATTTTATCAATAGTGTACGAGGTATGTTAAAAAATATCAATTTCGCTCAAGAGTAAAGTACCTTTATATTTCACAATATCGAAAAGTGTATTAAGAAAAGTTATTTGTAATTACAAATTATGTTATAATGTGCAGTTATATTCTTCTAATTGAAAAAAATAATTTTTTTTTTAATTTTTTTCAATTTACGGCTACACTTGGATATCCTACGGATATCTTGATTAAAAATAGTCCTAGAATTTTTTGCAATACACTATTTTGTAAAGAAAATATGCTTTTTTTTATTTCACCATACCCAAATATACAAGAAAAAGAGTCATAATGAAAAATTTAAAAAATATCAAAAATCATTAAAAGTATAAATCCTTGAAAAAGCATAACTTGCCTAAAAATAGTCCCACAGCCTTATACAATAGACCATTTTAAAGGCAATTACTTTTCTTCCTACTAAATGTACCATTGCATATACCTAGAAATGCGTAGAAAAAAGTTACAGAAGAACAATGTTTGCGAAATAATGGGGAAAATGGACCAAAAATGATGTGAGCGGCGAACTTTGAAAAGCCAGGCCCTGGATTCCGTGCACTGTAGATATCTACATGTCGCTTTCTATTGGTGTCAATTTTCGTAAAAATATTTGAATTTTAGCTTTAATTGAATTATATTCTAGTTTTGCTAGGTTATACTCTAATTGATGCTGAAGTGAGACTTAGTAAAACAAGAAAATATTTGAATTAAAACTAAAAATTCAAATATATTGACATTAATAGAAAGCGATATGCGCAGTGTCAATATATTTTAATTTTTAGTTTTAATTCAAATATTTTCTTGTTTTACTAAGTCTCACTTCAGCATCAATTAGAGTATAACCTAGCAAAACTAGAAAATAATTCAATTAAAGCTAAAATTCAAATATTTTTACGAAAATTGACATCGATAGAAAGCGACATGTAGATATCTACAGTGCACGGAATCCAGGCCCAGTTTCGAAAACTGTAAATCCTAGAGACTTTTACCAAACGTCATTTAAAAGAGGAAGGATGAAAGTTATTTTTCGCTGAAGCAATGCATATACCTGTACCTCTGTGGAAAAAGTTATGGGGCAAAAAACAAAATTTCTTTTTTTCGTGTTTTTTTCTTGCTTTTCTTTTGAGTATATTTTTGTAAAAAAAATATTTTGAAATTTAAAATGTGATATTTTGAAAGTAAATTTAATCTGGAACAATTTTCCTATAGACGTGTTTGTACCAAAAGTGCATCGAACTCACCCTAATTCACCCTGTGCCTAGGGACTAATTCACCCCTTTCTCAAAAACGCACCCATTTAAATGGTAGCACTCCGGGGTTTTTCAAATTTTGAGTTACATTGACCATATGAGACAATAAAATCCCGTTAACGTTGTAGTTCCTTTTAGCTCTCTTATTTTGAACATAATCAATAGCCTATTCTTTCTGGCATAAATTATAAACTGACAGAATCAATAAGGAAAGACACTTCCCGCACCCAAATTGCTTTCAAATCATCTGTTACCCAATACCAAAACTAATTTGCCATTTTATATAAACATATTTTTCGTACATACTAATCACTTCTACGAGGACGAGTCACAATAACGTCTTCTTCCTTTTACCTTGAAACATAAAAGACAAATCCGGCATATAAATGGCGTTTAAAATCTTCAATATTATTATATCCTTCGGAGTTTTTCTAGTTAGTCACGCTACTGGTATTTGGCTAGACATTTTTGTTGCGCAAATTGTTATGGTTCGTCGTCCTTTTATTTTAAATAGTAAGAGCTAACAAACAAAGAAGCGTAACCTTTTATTAATTCAACTATAAATAATTAAAACTACGGGATACATTGTGTTTCAATTGAACCAAAGTATGTAATAATTTGTCGTATAAAATTTAGAGCCATCGAAAAAAAAAGTCGTTTTAAGAAGGCCGTGAAATCGTTTATTTTCACTGCTCGACAGTAGCGTAGTCACCATGCAGAATTATGGAAAAATTATATTAAACATCAACTTCATAATGCAACATGCAAACCAAGATAGGGATAGACGGAGAGACAGCATACAAAGAGTCTACACCTGATCACAGGGCCCCCGCTACCATATGTGCAAATTGTGCAATGCACACGGGCGCCATCCTTTAGGAGCGCCAAAACCCGGGGTCAAAAATTGCAAAAAAAGCAAAGAAACAAAAAACAAAAATTAATTTTAAAATAAAAGTTGAGAAATTAAATAGTATACAGTTTAAACACACACTAAATTTGATTAGTATATTATTAAGTTACAGCCGATTTCCATTTGCGAGAACATGTCAGAAGTCAGGCATTTTAATTTATTTTGTTATGCTTTTATTCTGTTTGTTTCATTTTGATATTTAGCGTACTAATAATAGTCCATTTACTCACGGTTTTTGTTGTAAATTTTAAAGAACCGCTTGGATTGACATACAATTTGTCATACACATAGCTAACAAGAAAAGAAGTGATACCTACTGTGCCGATGTGTGCTTTTACTCTAGAGGTAAAAGGGGTATTCTCAGGGGAATACGCCCGAGAATACCTGGGGGTATTCTCTGGGGTGAGAAAACATTCGTTCAAAATAAGTCCGGAATTGGATAAACTCACTAATTCTAAGCAACTTTTGTTATATAGAGATTTTCACTAAGTCAATTCTTTTCGAGTATTTGCGACTCAGTATTCATTTTTCAACAAAAAACCCCGTTTTTAGACGGTTTTTCGCAATTAAAAAATAATTAATTTATCGAAAAAATGCTCAGCAAAAATACAGCTTACAAGAAAGTGAAAAAATAATTTATATATGAAGTCTGTAAAACCCAGTAGAAAGCACAGTTGTAGCTAATGAAAAGTAGGTTCTTGTTCGTCAATTTCCAAATGGAATATTTCAACGTAAAATAACCAAAAAATTAAGCACTTTTCGGGGAAAACTCATTACAACTTCTTTAAAATGTTTAAGAATAGCTTTATTTATATGATCTGTAAGTTTCATCGGTTTAAAGTGCTCTTTTTGAAAAAAATTGGTTTTAAAGTAATTTTTTTTTCAATCTTGAAAAAATTTCTTTTTCCAAATAACTTTAAAATTGAAGTGATACCAAAAATCTCAAGCAGTAAAAAAATGTAGATTATGCTTTTCTGAATATTTTGGATGTTTTGTTTTCCTGTAAAACAAAAATTGGAAGATATGGTTCCATATCAAATCCCTGTTCAAATTTTGCATACACCCATGATTAGTGACTCGTTCAGCCCTTTCGCCCTTTTACATACAAAAGCACTTTGAACCGATGAAACTTCAGATCATATAAACAATACATAAGTAAAGTAACTTGTGGTGAAGCGGTAACGATTAATTTCATTTGGGATGCTAATTAGGGGGTGGTTTACATGATCTTTTTACCAAAAAAGGACCAACATTATTTTTAACTTACTTACTTTTGATGTTAAAAAATATAGCTTCTTTTAAACACTTTAAAAAAGTTTTTTCTAAATATAACTATAACAATATGTAATTTCTTTAGCCTTTCGCGTACAATTTAATTTTTTTATGAATTATTTTGCGTTCCGTGTCCTAACTAGTTCTTTTTGTTACAGGGTCGTGTCGTTCTTGAAGAAAATAATCGTGGATCGATCAAGTTATGGCCCCACCCCATTCTCGTCATTTACTAGCGTGGACATTGCCAACTGCAGTCGTTTTACTCAGCTATTTGTGGTACAAAAGGAAGAGAATTGGAGCTCGAAGTGACCCAGGCGATAATAAATCACCTACACATAAAGAAGAAGTGTTCACAGATAAATCTCTAGAAGAAGAATTGAAAGAAGCCGACGAGCACGACTCTTCTCAATCTTCGCCGAACAAAACGTTTTCGAGATCACTCTCCGGGGTAGAATCGACTCCTATAGATATAATCATACCGCCCGAGTTAAGGGCTACGAAGTCTACTCCACGTATCGTCTCGGACGAAGATCTCGATTTGGAAATCGAGAAGATCAAGTCGATGAAGAACGGTGCACTGTTTCCCGCTAAACTAGACTCACCAGTGACCAACAAATCCAAATCGTCCACCTACAGAGACAACAAAGAAAGCAAACCCAAGTCGAAAAAGAACCAGAAGAAAGAAGCAGGAAAGATGGCCCAAAAGGATATCGCTATCGTCGAAGAGAAATTGACTTCTCTGAAAATTAGTAAAAATAAAGAAACTCCCAAAAAGAGGGAGCATAAACATAGTAGTAGTAAAAAAGATACGGAAGAACTGCAACGACAGAACAGTGAAAGAGACTCAGCTAACCACAGTCCCTCCGATGTGATGTTGGCTAGCCCTTCATTGAGCAGTATTTCAGACAACCACAGTGAGGTAAGTCGCTTTAAAATCTTAATATTTGTTATATAGATAAAATCCATAAAGAAATGAGTTTCTTGTAATCGGTTGTATACCATAAATCACAAAAATGTGTTAAAAAATTATTTATAAAAGGTTTAAAGAAACCCTACATCACACACCCTGGGCTACATCATAACGTTTTCGGAATGACAATTTCATCATCAGTGCTGTTTACAAGGTATACTATACATGGTTGGGCCACTGAAAATATCTAGGTGAAAACCCTTTTAATGGTGTAAAGTTATGTTACATTATTTATGTTTATTATTTTTCCCTGAGGACCAGCACCCATATAGTTGGACTATGGCGTTGCCATGGTGTAAAATTTCGAACATCACATAATATCTGCAACAATGCAACATTAAAATAACTTAACACCATTGTAGGCAGGCCGCACATCAAAGAAACATGAAACGTAAATCACGTTTCATGGAAATAAAACACTGCTAAACAAATAGACGTCCGGCCATTTATGAAACTTTCTAAAAATAAAAATGTGTTATGAGCATGAATCACACTCGTTTCATTGGTAGGCTGACTTCAAGATTTGTTTAGCCGTGTTTAATTTTCATGAAACGTGTTTTACGTTTCATGTTTCATGTTTTTTGTTTCATGTTTCGTTGGTGTGCAGCTTGCCTAAGGGGTTTTCACCCATATATTTTTAGTGGCTCAACCATGTATACTTTGTAAACAGCACTGATGGTGGAATTGTCATTCCGAAAACCATCTGTGATGTAGTCCGAAAGGGTCTTTTTAATAAATATACCTTTTATATGGGATTTTTTATTCAATTTTTGTTAAGTGGATGTTTTGTTGTTAGTGTAACTGCGTATGGTGATTCAAAGACTAGGAAATAAACTGTTATTCGATTTCGTGTGAATTTTATATTTAAAATAGGTGCCATTGATCACGGAATGATTGAATGAACAGAAAATACTGACGTAAATCGTAACAGACAAACTTTAAACAAACAGTTGTTCCTACTATCTAAATGTGCACTGTACAAGGTTCATTCGATAAGTATCTAGCATACTCGAGGATGACGCTAGTACATAAAAAATTATGGACGTTCAAAAAATACTACTGAATCCAATATGATCGAAAAATTCCAACGTACTGAATGCCATCCTCCTCTATGTCTTCTCCGTCGTAAGAATATTTACTATTTCTGTCCCATTATCTCCGCTGTGCGTGTTGCTTGGGAGAGTGAGTAACCAATCATGTCCTTTATTTGATCCGACCGTGTCGTACTGGAGATCTTCCTATGATTTTTGGCCCGCTACGTTACCTTCAACTATCATGCGTTCCATGCCTTCTCTTCTAGTTATATAGATGTCCAAAATTTCTCAGTATATTTTGGTTGATAGTTGTGGTGAGTCTAGATTTTAAGTTAAGTTCTTGTATGGTTGTTCTCAGAGCCTTCTTTCAGTGCGTCACAAGTGACAGAAAAAAAGGTACGTCCGTGATTATACACATTTATAATATTTATTCTAGTTGTTGATAGGTGGCGCTATATTCGAAAAAAAATGATTTACCTATTATCTATACGACTATAATCCCCAACATTTCAAGCTGGAGTATGGAGTTTTTTGATCATTTGTATTAGTTGAAGATTGTTATTCACATGCTTTTACATCAACTAAAATCTAAAACTAAACTCATTATTTTTACTCCTGTATTGCCTTAAATTAAATTTCAGCACGTAAAGCCTGCAAATAATACTACTAGATGTACTGTTTGTTGAAGACTAAAAAGTGCTATATCAAATGATGTCTTTTTTGCAACCCATCCTTACGAACTACTAAGGATGTTACTAGTGGAGATCAACATTATCCAATAATAACTTTTTTCAACTAAATATTCTTTTCTCATGAGCATCTTTCAGTGCGTCACAGTTTTTCGATTTCTTTCTAACGCATTAAATTGTATGTGACAGAAAAAAAGGCACGTCAGTGATTACAGACATTTATAATATTTATTCTAGTTGTCGATAGATGACGCTATAATCGAAAAAAAATTATTTACGAATTATATAATATATCTACGAATATAATCTGTACAATTTATAACACTATACAAATCAAAGAAAATACCATTTTATAAATGCAATAAACACAATTGATTTGTTTTTATGCCAAATTGCAAATAAAATGCGACAATTGTCAGATTTAACTAAAATGTCATGTTAGAATAAATATTATAAATGTGTATTATCACGGACTTACCTTTTTTTCTATCATTTGTGACGCACTGAAAAATGCTCATGAAAAGGACCATATCAATCCATGACACACTTTTCGGAAGCAAAAGAAAGTTAAGGATGTTACTAGTGGAGATCAACATTATCCAATAATAACTTTTTTCAACTAAATATATTATCAATCCATGACACACTTTTCGGAAGCAAAAGGTAGCTGTGGTAGATGATTTTTTAACACATTTACAAAACAGATGCATAACATAGAGAAATGTTTGAAAAGTATTGGAAGTATAATCAAGACTTGCATCATATATTTATAGATTTCAAACAGGCTTATGACTCAATTAATCGTGGACGCTAACAAAAAGAGAAGTAAATAAATTGCTGCTGTGGGAACGTAAAATCCCTCGAGTGATATACGGCCCTTGCAGAGACATCATGACAAACAAATGGAGGCGAAGACATAATAACGAGTTAGTCTCTCTTCGGAAAGAAAAATCTAGTCAGATTTAAAGGCTAATAGACTAGATGGGCAGGGCATTTCATACGCAGTAACGACAATCGCTTTATAAACAATGTGTTTTGGAAAAGACCAGATGGGAAAAAGTCTGTAGGACGGCCTAGATAAAGGTGGAAAGATGCAGTCAGAGAAGATCTGGAGAAAATGGGAGCGAGACACTGAGAAATAGTGGCACAGGACCGACAAACATCTAAGTCAATAATAAACGCGACAAAGACTCACCAAGAGTTGTAACCCCATTGATGATATGATGATGATCCGTAACAGATCACACAACATCTAACGGATCTACGATCCTTTCATTGTGCAGACCTTCTGAACACTTTTTAAAAACGTCCTGAACTCTCAATAATCACAGAAGTATAAACTGAGGTGTTTCTGTTTGGAATATTCAGTTAGTGTGTATCTAGTACAATTCTTTGTGAGTCTTAGGACTTCTGATTTTAGTGTGGCTAAGTTCTCTAGTCCTGTGGAAGAAGCTGTCATTAGTGAAGTATTCAAAAGACATTGCAACAACATATTTTGCGACTCGCATTAAAAACCTGCATGTGGAAAATGTGAGAAGAATCGTACCTTCTAGACCAAGAGGCAACGCTGAAAAATCTATTTGAATTTACTAAAGCTATATTTTTCACAGTTAATTACTGTGAGTGTGTAGATAAACATACTGCGGTCGGTCAAGCGAAACGTAGAACAGGGGTTACTGAGAGGGTATCAAAGTTGCTTTCCTACGAAGGTAATTATTTCCATTTACTAAGGCTGAAAATCAGTACACACATTCTAAATTAAATATAAATAAAAGTTATTATAGTCGGTCATCTGTACGACGGGACAGAGCCGGTCGGTCGGCCCCAATAGTCGATTGAGGAAATGAAGTATTTCGGCTCGCAATTTTTTCTTCCAGCATGGATTTACTTGAAATTTTCACAGAAGGTAGGGAATAGTCCAAGGATCATTATTTATATATCATGCCGCTATCATACGCTACAACCTTGGGGTGGTTGCCACCCCATCTCGGGGTGGGACTTTTTTATTACATTTTAACCGAGTAATTCGATGGAAAAAGTGATTCTAAGAAAAACATGTTTTTTACATTTTCTTCGTAAAACTAATATTGTTTGAGTTATTCGCGCTTGAAAATAACAGTTTTTCGACGAAAAATCGACTTTTTTACAGGGTTTTTTTGAGAATACCTCGAAAAATATGCATTTAATCAAAAAAACTTTAGATATCGAAATTGTGTCTTTTAGTAACACAAACCAAATTATTTTCCTATAATATCTTTAAGACCAATACAAACCGAGATACGGCATGTTAAAGGTTAGCTTTTTTCGTCAAATGCATAATTTGAAATATTCAAAGCCAAATAATGGGAAAAATTTGCATTTTTCAAGGAAACTTAAATAATCTTTTTTCAAGTATACAATTAGAGCTTTCAAACAAAAATAATAAAAAGTTTTTAACATGAAAATTAAGCGACTTATAATCAAAAAAATGTCGGTACCTGCTTTTCTCTACGAAAAAATCAGTGAAAACAACCCCCTAACTACCTTCCTAATTCAAAATTGGTCTTTACCTTTCTGTAGTTCCATTTATATTTATATTATCAATACACTCAAGGAGATTGACCTATTTAAAATGTCTAATTTTGGAAAAATTGGACTTTAAAGAAAAATTGATTTTTTGCAATTTGGTATTTTTCAACTTTTACTTCAAAATATCTCCGAAAACACTGAAGATACGAAAAAAATTATAAACTACTAAATTGTAGCTTTTTTAATGACTAAAATTACCCTTTACATAGAATTTCATTACAGTGAATAGTTAGCCAGATAGAGCTGTTTAAAACCTCTATTTACCAGCAAACACCACCTTATTCGAGCCCTTTAAACCCGCCCAATTAAAAACTAAGGGATCTTATGGAATCTAATTTACACAGTCTTATAGCTCTTTAAAAATCCTACAAAATCATTTTTGAAGAAACTTTTTATCGCCAATATAGAATATTTTTCAAGGTATTCTCAAAAAACCCTCTAAAAAAGTTGATTTTTTCGTCGAAAAACTGTTATTTTCAAGCGCGAATAACTCGAAAAATATTAGTTTTACGAAGAAAATGTAAAAAACATTTTTTTCTTAGAATCCCTTTTTCCATCGAATTACATGGTTAAAATGTAATAAAAAATTCCCACCCCCCGAGATGGGGTGGCAACCACCCCCAAGGTTTTAGCGTATGATAGCGGCATGATATAGAAAATGATCCTTGGACTATTCTCTACCTTCTGTGAAAATTTCAAGTAAATCCATGCTGGACGAAAAAATTGCGAGCCAAAATGCTTCATTCCCTCAATCGACTATTGGGGCCGACCGACCGGCTCTGTCCCGTTATACAGCTGACCGACTATAATAACTTTTATTTATATTCAATTTAGAATGTGTGTACTGATTTTCAGCCTTAGTAAATGGAAATAATTACCTTTGTAGGAAAGCAACTTTGACACCCTCTCAGTAACCCCTGTTCTACATTTCGCTTGACCGACCGCAGTATGTTTCTCTACACACTCACAGTAATCAACTGTGAAAAATCTAGCTTTAGTAAATTCAAATAGATTGTTCAGCGCTGCCTCTCCGTCTATTCTTCTTATTGTAGTTCCTTCTCCTATTGGAGGTTGGCTATCCGTACCTTATTGGCAGCTGCTCTGAAAATATCTACTGAGCTGCAACTATGCCACTCTCTTAGGTTTCTCAGCCAGGAAATTCTTCTTCTACCTATGGATCTTTTACCCTTAATTTTACCTTGCATTATGAGCCGTATTCCCATTTCGAACCTCTGGTAATGTGGCCTAAATATTCCAGCTTTCTTGTTTTGATGTTCTTTATCACCTCGCAATCCTTCTGTAGCCTTCTTAACACTTCTGCATTTGTAACTCGTTGTATTCATGGTATTTTTAAAATCCTTCTATAGCATCACATCTCAAATGCTTCCAACTTCTTTATATTGTCTACGTTTAGTGTCCAACTTTCCATTCCATACAACAATCATATCATATCTAGCATCTTAAGGCTCTTATCCTCAGCTCCAGAGGAAGGTCTCGATTAACAAACATTTTTTTTATTTTTCTAAATGCATGTCTTGCAATTTCAATGCTTGTCCTGATTTCTCTAACTTGGTCATTGTTTTCATTTACCTAGGTTCAAGGCCGGATCCAGGATCGATTTTTGGGAGGGGCCATAAACTTTTTTTAGGTAGGGTACCAGGGGGCCTGGGGGTAATTAAAAAAAAATAGCGTTACAATGATGGTGAGTTTTAAGGCAATTTTCACATATTTTTGAGTGCCATAAAGACATTCAAAACTTATCGTTATTAAAGTATTATTAATAAGTATCGATTCCTACACATTTCTTCGGATCCAAGTGCAGTTTTTTCAACAAGTTTAATACTATTTTTCCCAATGCTTCTCCTGTCAGACATTGTTTCCATTTTTCTGGATTTTCACAATTATTTTTATGTTCTCATAAGCGTCCATGAACTTTTGACAAAGTCTTCACAAAATGTTACTGTGTATGTATCTCGAAAGCTCTTCCACGTAGGATACATCGGTCGTTTCGTCAAATATGACAGAGTAACAATTTGCACTTTGACCCTGATTCATTATTTGTTTAATTATTTCTTCACCACAACATGTTATCAATTGATTTAGACTGGCGCTACTAATGTATGTTGCTCGGGAAGATGCCGTGGATAGATGTTGTTTAAGAGTCTTATCTGGTGATGCGATTTTAAACCTTAACAATTCTCCTCATTCACGGGCGCCCATTTAAAAAATTTTAAGGGGGAGGGGGGGCAGGCGTGATGATGTTGCACATTACATTTTGTATTCTTTGGATTACCATAATATATATTTTAAAGCATCCGAAAAGCTAGGCATCTTAGAGGAATATGTTGTCGACGTAAGAACACTATAGACTCTACTATTGATCGTAGTCTTTCTCTATTTTCTTGTGTCTGTTTAGACCTCTGAGAGCCTATCTGGTTAATGACTGATTTTTGCTGGTTGAGATAACTTTGTACAAAATCCAGCCCAACCTGAACGCACTCCTTGAGGTATGTTTTTTCATGGGTTTGTATGGCTCCGTCTTTGCCAATGAGTTTGGCGAAAAATGTTAAAGGTTTCGTGACAAGGCTTTGGGCTGTCATCCCTTTATTGTGACCATATTTTTCATTAGAAAAATAAAACGCAATACTGGCAAAACAATCCTTTTTGAATGTGCGAAGGTACCAACAAACTTTGTTCTGGTCACCCAAGTATAACTCCTCATTTCTTTTTCATTCTTTGTGAGTACAGAATATGGAAATTGATACGATTTTGATGGCTGCCAAGGTAGTTCTAACAATTGGCACTTGTAAAAATGTACTGTAAAATGATCAACATTTTGTTTTACAAAACATCCTATGCCATTCTTGAAGCTTCCGTTACTGCTTTTGTTCAATTGTAGTTCAGAAGACATATTTATCCCCTCTTTTTTTCACATATATGTGTTTGAAACTAAAAACATTTGAACTACAAATATTTTAATTTCTATTTTTTTTAATTCTCGGAGGGGGCCATGGCCCTCTCTCTGGATCCGCCACTGCCTAGGTTACCCATGTTCCCAGATATTTATAGTTATTCACTCTTTCTACTTGTTTTTCCCTCGATATATAACCTTTTTAACGTATGTTGCTTAAAAATAATCATAAACTTGCTTTTCTTAACGTTCTATTTACTAATCAGTGAAGTGCTTCTAGCTAGACTGTCTGCAAAAATAGCGGTGTCGTCTGCGTATCAAGATTTTTCCGTTTATTGATATACCTTGTTCTTCCTCTGATATTGCTTCCTTAAAAATAGCTTCGCTGTACAGATTGACTAACAATGGAGACAACACGCAACCCTGTCTAATACCTCTTGATTTCTATGGTTTCTGTTTCGACATTTTTGATTCTAACCTTTGTTTTTTGATTCCAATACAGATTGACAATAACCCGTATAATATACATTCTTTTCTTTTAAAGTTCTACGAGTTTCTGATGTCTTATTCTATCAAAAGCCTTTTGATATTAATCTAATAAAGCAGACATAGAGATCCTGGTTCATATCTACATATCCCTTACTGTTAACAAAATTTGCTCGTTATTTCACGGTAAAAGTTCGACAAAAACAACCGCTACTCATTATTATATACCTGGATATCTCATACAATTATTAACCCACCTCTAAACTGATAAGACTTTGACGTGGTTAAGCATTCGCGTATTATTGTTTAGTCGGTCCTTAGTACTTCGGTGTTAACAATATGTCGTAGTGCCGATTCTTATCTATTCAATGGATATTTCGAATTTATCGAATTGCGTTGGAGATGACACTTATGATCGACAAACACTCCAAGGTACTTTTTTTCAAACTAGATACCTACTTACATAAATTAATAAAAAGTTAAAAAGAATTAGAGTAGTTATGGTTTTCTATACATTTGGTACACTTGGCATATTTAAATTGCCAACTAGTGCTATTTGTTTATCTCTTTAATTGTCTATTTAAATATATTAGTGTTTTTGTTTATGTGCATGACGCACTTACTGTTCAGTTGAAACTATCCAAAATGGTTATATCGTTAGACCTTATTCCGAACACTCCAAAAACTGTCAATTTTTTGAAGAATTAAAATACTTTTTATTGGTAACAGATGTTGTCATACGTGGCATTCAGAGATGTGTATAAAAATATCGATGGTACCCTAATAAGGTTCTGTGACGATAACTAAAGGTATTCCTGCATAAAAGTTGAACAGATTACTTTTTTAGTATTGAAATAAATTTAAACTTGAAAAAGTGATGAATTAGTTTTATGATAACTGTTATTCCATTAGTTGTTAAAAGTAGTACCACTTTCCTCTTCAATATATGCCCTAACTTAAGGGGGGTATAGTTAACCCTTAAGTACTAACACACCGTCTCTCAGACGGCATCGTTTGTTGAAAGTGGGATATTTCCCTTCCTAGAAAAATTTGAAGGTCATCCGTTTATGACTTTTCAAGTTGGGTTGTTATTTACTAGTATTGAATTCGGCAATTTGCTGCAGGTTGTTATTCCAAAGATATTTAGACTCAAAATGTGATTTCCGTCTAAAAGACGGGGTGTTAGTGTTTGTGCCCAGTTTGTTATTAAACATAATGTGCCCCAGTTCGTCAAAAAGTTCAAATAAGGGGATAAAGACTATGAGGAAACTCTTTTAAAATGACTTGATGAGGTAGAAGACGACGTAAGCGAAGCGGGATCAATTTGTGATGAAAATGTTGCCACTGACTACCATTGCTACACTGTACAAATTTTAGTGCCTGTCAGTTTTTTTTTGTTTTAATATTTTTTAAATTTTTTTTTATTTTCATGTTTATTACTCTTTGTTTAACTCGATTATAAATTTTTATCAAGATTCTTTAATTTGTTTCATTTTTATCCCACTTCTTTTCAGGAATAAAAAGTCACACAAACAATCCTTCCATTCTTGTTATAATGTTTGGTATTTTAATAAATACAGAAAAACTAGATAAATTACTGTATTTTTCGGATAAGTAATACTTTCAGTAAGTCATCGACATATTTTTTTGCATTATAATATTTAACAAAAGAAAAATAACCAGTAAAATGTGAAACCCGTCTGTCAGGCGGTTAGTTAGTGTTTGCGCCATTGATTTAAGATGTTAGTACTTAAGGGTTAATTCTGCGTTTTTTGCATAATTTTGAAACGTGTAGGGTTAAATTAAATGGGTAAAAGGATATCTCAAAGAACAACACTTGACGATTATTCAGTTAAATTTTTATTGAAAAATATTAAAAAGTGAAGCAGTGGCGTCATTTTTAAGTAGATGATCCAAAAAAGAAGATGATTTGCGGTGTACACTTCGGACAGAATCACTTGAAACATATAAACCAAAAAGATTATTTTAGTTTAAGAGTTTCTTGCGGTAGTGACGTCGAGTTTTTATGATTATATTGATTTTTAAATTCATGTTATAACTTTAAAGTGAAAAAATCGAAAAAAAAACAAAAAAAAGTGTGTTCAGTAAAGAGAAAAATGGTAATATAAACAAAAAAATACTAAAATAAGCAAAAACTCGACGTCACTACCTAGTAAAATATCTAAAAAAAGAAGTGTACAAAATTGCAGAAAGTTCGGTGCATTACTTTTTGAGTTATGATATGATGTACACCGCCTCAAAAAAATATGTTTTTCATACTAAGAAAATTTTTGTATATATCCATATCTCCGTCAATTTTGCTCGGATTAACTTGAAATTTTAATGGTATACTCTTGAAAATATTTACAATCAAATAAGCCAATAAAAAAACCGAAAAAAAAATAATCAAAAATACTATACCCTCCCCCCCTTAAAGGAAACCCCCCAGGTTTTCTTTTAATTTCTTCTTAAGATCCTGCTGTCATCAACTTTCTGTCGAATGATGTTGATGATTTTCTCTTCTTCTTGTGCCGTATGCTATGAAGCGTGTAACGTACATGCAGGTTGGATTATGCGCAACAATACTTCTACTGTTTTTCTTATTATCGTAATGATATCAGGTATGCTGCACCAGTTTCTTATGTCTCTGAACCATGATTGTTGTTTGCGACCTGTTCTTCTTCGACCTTCAATTTTGCCCATTAAAATGGTTTTTTTTTCTCCTTAAACTGCCCTCTCCTCAATGGAGGTTGGCTACTACATATAATTGCAAATTATTGTCTGTCTTCAGCTGTTTTTACTAGCTGTTCAAAGTTTAAGCCTGTCCATTGTCGGATAGTCTTTTAGTCTTAGTCACGATAGGCTTTTCCTTCCTAGTCTTCTCTTTCCCTCGATCTTTCCTTTCACTATTAGTTGAGCATATTGGTACTTATTAGTTCTCAGTATGTGGCCTAGGTATGATGTTTTTCTAATTATCACTGTGTTGAAAAGTTCTCGTTTTTTGCCTATTCTATGCAGCACTTCTTCGTTTGAGGTAGGTATGCGATGTCCATGAAATTTTGAGGATTATCCAGTAGATCCACATTTCAAAGGCCTCCAATTTATTTACGGTTGCTGTTTTAATGGTACACGTTTCAACTGCATAGAAAAGAGTCGACCAGAAGTAGTACCATTTTGATAAACTTAGTCGAATTTTAAGTTTTATTCTAGAATCACATAGTAGTCTTTTGATTTTTTCGAAAGATTTTCTGGCCTGTTCTATTCTTGATCTTATTTCTAGATCGGAATTTATTGCTGCCATTGATCTAACACCCCAGATATTTATATTCATTGACCTCTTCTAAAATGTGCTCGTCAGTTGTGCAAAGTTGAGGTACATTATGGTTTTTGTGATTGACATTACCTTATAACCCGGTCTATATAGACATTTCAAATAACAAAAATTGCCGGAGAGCCAAATTTTGGTGGAGAGCTAGGGTATACCATAACAAATAAAGTTTAAAAAGTCCCCATCGATCCCATGTGTGCGTCAAAAGTTATTCGGGGTCAAAGGTCAAAATTTGAGATTTTTTGGATTTTTTTCGAAAACGGTAAGTTTTATCAAAAAAAAACCTTAAACCAAAGTTGTAGATCTTAAAATTCTCTACAAAAATAGTCCTTACTATTTTTTTCCTAAGAGTTGCCATTCCTGAGATATCGCGATTCAGGTGTCACGTAGTATCGCGAAGAGTCACATTATACATGATATGCACACCGTTTCCACACCACCTGTGAGGTAGTGTACTCGGCGCGTTTTTTTTACCGTGGTTTCCCCTGTAGGCCTACTCCACTAACTGTTTTCACAATTTTAGGATAATTTAAGGAAACAATACCGGTCAAGTTCTAGATATTACCTTATTATTGATATTGATTATTGATATTGCTATTGATTATTAGGTTAACTATTGTTTTGATTTCTTTAGATATTTTAATCAGATTCATATTCTTGAAAGTCTACTTCAACAGTCAAGTCTTCTTCGATTTCATCTTCTTCCTCTTCCTCTTGCTGGATGTTCAAAAATTGTTCAAATGTGACTGAGTCATTGGTCTCTTCATTAAAATCACAGGAGTCTTCCTCTGTTGTACTAAACTGGACATTTGAGCAAGACTGACCTTGGCAGTTGGTACACACTAGAGAACACAGCAACCCGACTTTTTTACATCCACATTTGGCACTACAACCTTTTTTGCAATTGCAAAAAATAGTGTTAAGGAGTTTTTCTGGAGCAGGTGGGAGTAAGGTTTTAATCGGTTCCAGAGTATTATTTATTAATTTCCAACGCCAGTCTTCTGGATTCAGTTCGTTGCCTAGCCATGTTTGAACTTGATAATATACTCGATAAAAATGTTGAAAAGCAGATGCTGATGTTGGAAGAAGACATGATAGTTGTACTTGCTTCTTGTTTCGCGTATTTTTTACAAAAGTTAAGTATCGGTATTTATCAAGACAAATAATTTTTTTGGAGCTCCATAAACCGCAAGAAGAAAGCGAATTCCTTCCGTAATTATTGTTTGCGGTGTAGAATCAAGTTCTGTAAAAACTTTACAGCAGTCAGTCAAATCTTTTTTTTCGAATAATTTAAGTACTGACGTTTTGCCCCTTCTGTACATTGCGGACGTAGTGTCGCAGCCGGTTATCGCATGCAAAAATAAAATGTACTTTTGGCATTTGTGATAAGCCAATAAACTATTCGAAGAATATATCTCTGTTCACTGTTGAGCCCTTCCAGGTTTCAGAAAATAAATAACTTTATCTACTGGAGTCCTTGCAGTAATCAGTACCAACAAATCAACATCTTCATCAACTACAATTGTTGTGTTTGTTGCCTTAAATTTTTCAATTGCTGTCTCAATTATAAGGACATCTGCGTCATTTTTAGCTTGTTTCACTTCAATATTCAATATGTAAAAGTTTATTGCAAATAAAGCAAAACTGAGACATTTTTAAAATTATAAAATTGTACAAATAACGGTAACGGTACTAAATGGTAGACGCTTGTAATAAGTACTTATATTCACTTGAACTGAACCTTTAGCACTAAAAGAAACAGATAATATTATGAACCAGACCTACGGACAATACTGTAGCCATTGCCTATAATAGAGAATCTGTTCTTTTTTAAACAATGGTATAGCCAAATGTTTTTCAAGGCCACGCGGATAGAGGAAATTCAGTTTGGGAATGATTACCTTTTGAAGAAATATTTTCAGGATAGTATAATATGCTATATAAAAGAGACACAAATAGGCATTTATACTTGTCTTAAGGGCCACATATGTATATACGTGGCTTATATGTGCATATAATGTATAAAGTAACTTTTAAAATCGCGATATCTCAGGAATGGTAACTCTTAGGAAAAAAATTGTAAGGACAATTTTTGTAGAGAATGTCAAGATCTACAACTTTGGTTTGAGGTTTTTTTTTTTGATAAAACTTACCGTTTTCGAAAAAAATCCAAAAAATCTCAAATTTTGACCTATGACCCCGAATAACTTTTGACGCACACATGGGATCGATGGGGACTTTTTAAACTTTATTTGTTATGGTATACCCTAGCTCTCCACCAAAATTTGGCTCTCCGGCAATTTTTGTTATTTGCCAAGCATTTTGATGTCTAAGTTGACCGGATTATTAGCTTAAATGATTTTTAAGAGATTAAAATTTTGTTGCTTCTTAAAATATGGTCTAGATACCTTTCGCTATTAACGATATTTAGAAGTTGTGTTTGGGTATTAGTTGTTCTTAAGACCTCTTCATTTGTAATATAGCCGACCCATGGAATTTTGAGCAATCTTCTGTGACACCACATCCTGAACTCTTCAATACGGATTAGCGATCTTACTTAAACGGATAAGGCACATGAAGAAGATCTTACTAAGTGACCAAATGTCGCTACCGTACATTATTATTTTAACCATCTCTATTGCCTTCTCTTCCTCTTCCAACCTTCTAGAAGAAGAATTTCCTGGCTGTGAAACCTAAGAGAGTGGTATAGTTGCAGCTCAGTAGATTTTTTCAGAGCAGCCGCCAATAAGGTACAGAGAGCTGTGATGATAGCCAACCTCCGATAGGAGAAAGAACTACAAGAAGAATTGCCTTCTCAATTGTTTCTCTTTTTATGGCTTCTATTTCGTTTGTTTTATTTGCCCTACGTTTATGTCCGTTTCTCCCTCTAGGTTTTCCGTATCCCTGTATGTTAGCCCTTTACGATATTCTCGCCATTCTCCATTATTTTGTCATCTTATTGCATTTGTTGTTTTGTGTAAGTACCTTCTTTTGTCTTATCTGTTTTAGAGTAGTATATAGACATGTTTTTGAATTTCCCCGTAGTTTCTTGTTATTTTCTGCCCAAATTCCTTCCATTTTTGGCTTCTTTTCTGCTTTTTGACTTCCTTTTGTGTTTATTAGCAAGTTTCATATTCTTTGGGTCTCTTCCATTTTTATTTTTTCTTCTTTACTTTTGCTTGAATTTCCACTGTCCTCCATTCTGTTCTTTTCGTGTTTATATTTGTTATTTTTGTCTTGCCGCATGTTTCTTTTGCTGCTATTATTATGCTTTTTTAAGTTTTCCCATTTTTCCTCTATATTTGTATTCCTTTCTCTATCTTTTAACATGTTATCTAATTTTTTCTATTATATGTATTTATCTGTATCTTTTTCGTTTAATTTATAGCTTTTTATTTTTTCATTTACCTTGCGTCTCCTGTTTTCTTCCTTTTCTTCTATTATTTTCAGTCTCATGATTACCAAGTAGTGGTCACTTCCAATATCTACCTTTGAGCCTTGTCCTCTATTAAATTTGCTAGTGCCCAGGAAATACATAGTCTTATTGATTTTTTCTTTGTTTTCTCCTACTCTTGTATATTTGTGTATACCTTTTATATTTAAATTTCGTGTGTTATGGCCAGTCTATTTTCCCTACTTCTTTAAGTGCTGTCTCCCAATTGGAGGTTGGATATCATCATCACTATCTTTACTTTATCTACCGCTGCTCTGAAGAGTTTTATAAAACTGCATTTAAACCCTTAAATTCTTCAAACATGACACTCTCCTTCTTCCTATTCTGCTTCTGCCTCTTATATTTCCCTGTGTATGTATTTAAAATAGTGGTTGGTATAGACACAAGATGGAATACCAATGTGTTATCAATCTGTATCGATCAATTGCTTTTAAAAATAATTTTAATTGTTGTCAGCAACTAGTACGCAGTTGCCTCCCAATATAGAACATTGAACGATTTATAATAAACTGGACAATTATGATGGTGTCGCAGGCAAAACAAATTGTGAGATTAGGTGTTCATGTCTCATTCTAGCATGTCCTATCTTTATAGGATGACTATCTTTTCGAGTGTAATGTCTTTCTAAAACGTTGTAACGTTGACAACTAATTTTATGATCTTCTTGTTTGCTGGTGCTCGGAATAGTGATCGCCATATCGTTGACGCTTTTCTACCTCGACCACATTTGCCTTTGGGTGGATAGTCACAATACAAGTATACCTACTAGTACTTGATAACATTAAGAAATTTGAATCAACTAATTATTTTACTAAATGTTAGGGATAGATTGTGATTTTCATTCAATTTCGTGTGAAACATTCCTTTTTCTATTTAAATTTATTATCAAGTAATCTATGGATATAGGGAGAATCTAAATAACAAATTTTGTATTGTAGGGCTCCAGTGATAGCGGCAAAGGAGGCAGCGACGTTGCGACTCCCCCCGCATCCCGTACCCCAGGAATTGACGTGTCCAGCAACGTACGAACCCTCTACGAGTTCGTCATTCCCCAATCCCTCGTAGGAAAATTAATAGGCAGACACGGCTGTTTCGTCACGCAAATCAAGGACAAAACCAACGCCTTAATCATCGTCAGAGCGCATCCCACCAACAACAAAATGAAGCTTTGTTTGGTGGAAGGTACGCGAACGGAAATAGACGGTGCCCTGAAGATGGTCAGAGATAAGTTCCCCGCCAAAAGGTATCCGGAAATCACTTTGGAAGAAGTCCATTTGGTTCCAGAAGTACCCACAGTGTCGTTAATTTCTGATCATTTATACGTAAGTGTACAATTTTTACAGTACTCATTTACAAACAACCTTAAACGGAATCATCTGATACATATTTCTTATTATTTCAACCGAATTAAAAAAAAAATATATACGAAGTCAAACAATATTTATTTTAAAGCAATTTAATCATCAATACTTAAAAATGACATGTTGCCCGAGATAATCCCGAAAAATGGACACAGAGACTAACCAACTGGAGACCAAGAGAGAACAGGCGAGGAGTAGGCAGACCACAGAAGAGGTGGACAGATGATATCAAAGAAGTCGCGAGCAAGCAGTGGATGTGAATTGCCAAGAGTAGAAATCGATGTAAACAAATGGAAGTGGACTATGTCCAGCAGTGGACGAACACAGGCTGAAGAAGAAGAAGACTTAAAAATTACAGAAAACAATAAAGTCTTGAAATAACAGATTAAAAATTTGTTTTAAAGTCAGTAGCATAAAAAATTTCAATGGAAAACTAATGTTCAATTGTTTTTATTTATTTTAGTTTTTTTTAGAAGCCAGTATTATCACCCCCTAGCCCTTATGCAAGTTTCATTTTTTGTGGGCATGCCCCTAATGAAATTGTCAACATTTTGTTGTGGTAGGTTGTTCCATTCTTCAAGAGCAGCTTGTACTAGCCGTGCAATATTTTGTGGATTATCCACATGTGGATTATAGGGTTAAGCTCGGGCAAGCAGGCCAATCTAGAACAGTAATATCTTCCGCTTGACTTTATTCTTGGAACAATAACAAGTTTTTTCAAAAGAAATAAATATTGGTTTGAAATTGAAATACATGGTGATTCCATATAAGTTTGGTGATGTATTTTTTGATAGACCTTTCTCATAACAACGGACTTTTAAATAGGATTTTTTTCAAATGTAGATGCACATACAAAAAGTATTTGATACGAATACAAGTACCAATTTTTTTGTTAAAAGTGCTATATAAAATGATCTCTTTTTTGCAACCCATCCTTACAAATTACTAAGGGTGTTACTAGTGGAGATCAACATTATAATCGTAATCTTATTATATATCTCTCATTATATCTTAATCTTAGTGGAGATAAAAGATATTAGTGTTAAAATCTTATGACGTTGATCTTACAAGGTTGGTAGTTTGTTTTATATTTAACGAGTTTTCATTATTTCTTATTTTTTGTATTGTTTAAATTTTTATGTAATTAATAAAATTTTCATAATTAGTCAGTGCGGTAAATAGTAGCAATAACTTTGTTTTTTTTTTCTATTTATCAGTTAACAAGGTTCACAATTATATATATTTTAAGGTTACTGATATGATTAATGGTACAGCTAGTGGCAAGTTATGAAAATAGTAAATTACAATAATAATAGTCTCTCTTTATGGAGTCCCCCTTTAGGTTTGGGATTATAGCAGGATAGTCTGCTATCTCCTGGGCATATGGTATACAAGGAAGGTAATGCCAATGCTACACTTCAACCGACTGTTAGTACCCTTGGTTTTATCCAAGGTGCTCATTTTATTCGTGCTGAGTCGACCTTGGGCCTATAGATATTTAAAATATCTAGATGATAGATATTTAAAATATCTACATAGATGTCCTCATAGGTGCTGTCTTTTGCCTGAAAGTGAGACACTATTTCCTGCGCTATCTGGCTCTAAATTACAATATTTACACAAATTTTTACCTGCAAATAGAGAAACTGTATCTAATATCAATCACCTCACTATCATTTCTTCGCCAAAATCTTTCATCGTGTGATAGACAACCAGATTGACACATCTATTATAGTTCTGGTTCTGGTTAGTTCTGGTTCTAAATCTGGTGAGTATGATGGATGGTCGATCAACTCATCCCAATTGATGTATACAGCACAGGTATACATCAATTGAGATAAGAGTTGATCGACCATCCATCATACTCACCAGATTTAACACCGCTTGACTATTTCCTGCTCCCAAACTTTAAAAATGGCTCGGAGGTCAATTATTTTGTAAAAACCGATAAGAATTTGGAGACAGTTTTATTTTTCGAAAAGTTTAAAAAGGTTCTAAAAGGTTGTTATCGAATGTGTTTAGTAAAAAAAAGTGTAGTTGACAAATAAATAATAGACCTGGATCCCGCGTACCAAAAAAAGTTGATTAATAGCAAGCTGAAAATTTGTTAATAGCTTAACGGTGTCTAGTCGGACAAACTTTGATGTATGGGAACACTGGAACAGGTGAATTTTTAATTGTGGAACAGGTTAAAAATTTGGAACGTCAGACTACGAAAACGTTCCATGTATTTTGTCAGAGAGAACTTCCATTTCATTAAACTCTCATGCAAAAATCAGACTGGTGTTTATCACCAACTGAGCATTTTAATGAGTGGAACACAAAGAACATTTCAAATGACAGGAATCATGTTCCAGTGTTCCAAGTTTGTCCGACTAGACACCGTTAAGCTATTAACAAATTTTCAGCTTGCTATTAATCAACTTTTTTTGGTACGCGGGATCCAGGTCTATAAGGAAAATTACAAAAATCTTATTTTTTTCTCACTTAACTAGATAACCTTTAACCTTATATAAAATTAATATACAATGGATTTTACGAGTAAATAATATTAAAATATATTCTTTTCAGCTAAAATTGGTGGAAGGCGTCAACAATGACACCGTCCTCAGCTGTCTCGTCGCCCCCAACCACCTCTTCCTCCAACAACCGACTCATCCCTCGTATCCCAGCCTGAACCTACTCACCAATTGTATGAACGCCTGTTACACCCAATCGGAATCCCCCTTACTCCCCACCCCCATACCAGAAAACACGATCTGTGCCGCATTCTCAGTCAACGCCTGGTACAGGGCGATGGTACTGTCATCGGACGATGAATCTTCCTATGTCAAATTCTTGGACTACGGAGGATTCGCATATGTAGATAATTCCCAGCTAAGACAGATCAGAGGTGACTTCATGTTGTTACCTTTCCAGGCAGCCGAATGTATGCTAGCTAATATTAAATCTGTAAATGGTAAGTATTTAGCTGATAAGATGATTGTAGCGTTTGTCATATTAACCATTGATCAGAAATTATCATACTGAACTCATCTTTTGATTGCATTTTGACTATGCATTTGAATTGACATTGTGCATGAACCACCGTAGACAGAACGTCATCTCGCGATTCTATTGGTTAAAAATCTGTATCATAATGATACAGGCATTGAAATCATGATTGATAATATATTAAAATGAAAATGAGAGAAATCTTATACATATTTCGATTTGTTCAGCTCTTACAAAGGTGGTAAGTGCCATTTTTTACTTTCCGAGTTGTAGGAAAAAAAACCTCTTTCTCTCTTTCTACATCCGCGTCTTTGGTGTTAAATGCAGTTTCGCAGTATAAACTATATCCATGCAGTGCATCAATGCTTGCTTCCTTTCAATACCAAATGACGCAGATAAAGAAAGAGAGAAGAGTTTTTTACTATAACTCAAAAAGTAGATAATGGCGCTTACCCCCTTTCAACAATAAACGGTTCAAGTGTAGAAAAAAAATATACAAGGTTAGCTCCCTTAGGGGAGGAGGTATGGTTTGAATGTTTTAAAATTTTGTATTTTTTTATTATTTTAAATGAAAGTACGCAATTTCAAGAATACTCTCCAAAGATTCAGATTCACCAGCACGTTTGAGCGTACTGAGAAACTTTCAACAGCTATTCCTCTTCTCTTTGTAAATAACTCCGCGATGCAATAACATATTCCAGTGTGCATCACTTTACCATTTGATAGACAAAAAAGACATTGAAAAGAAAAGTTGTCAAAACTTTAAACGCGTTTTTCTCAAAACTGCTTTTTCCAGAGGCGGTGGACATTGTAACTCAAAAACTACTTGACCAATTCACCTGAATTTTTGCACAGATTTTCTTTAGACATTTCTTGAGGTAAGGCTGTTTCTTGTTTATCAATAATAAATATGTTGATTTTCACACTTTTTTTTACAAGAAATTTCGTTATTTTGACTTCTGAGTTACACCTAAAACTCAAAAATCGTTAAAAAAGACTTGACAGCGTTACCTCGTGAAACTCTTGATAATAAATTTTTTTTGAGGTGTCTGTAAGCTTATTTTTCAATATTTTGTTTTGAATTTTTTTTTATATATATATATACATACTTTGAATTATACCGAATATGTTTATTTAATTTAAAAATAAAATCATTCCACCATAGTTTAAAAAAAATTCACAAAAATGTGCTTGAAATGTTAATTTCAAACCATACTCTCCTCCTTAATATTTTGGCAGAAATGATGTTAGAAAAGTAATTTTCAATGACGGGTGTCAATATGTAATTGCTAATAAAAAGAAGTCATTAAAGTTTAGTTTTTCGAAGAATAACAGCAGAATTTTAAAAAACCATTGAAATACCTTTATTTGATTCCAACCTGACTATCAAGTCAGTCGTTTTATCTAGAATTAATATTTTATTTGGAATTTTTTATTAGCCATTGTTTCTCTGTTGTTATACCAATTTTATAGTCATTTCTGCAACCTTTTCCACCCGCCATTAAACTTAAATTACAAAATATAATTATTAACATTATATATACAACAATATAATTCATTATTAACAGCTGATATATAATTTTCTGGTGTATCAACAATGTTTAATGGAAAGTTTTTAAATATTTTACAATCGACTACACAATATTTATTGGCCGTAGTCGAAGAAAAAATAGATACGAATACAAATTATATTGTTTCAATAAAAGTATGCCCCTTCTTGTTTTTTATGACTCCTTGAAAGCATTTTCAGGTTACCAAAACTTGTATACAAAAAGTTACATTCGCCCTATTAGAGGTCATCATCATCATTCTCTTTGCCTTATCCCTATGCGGGGTCGGCTTCCCTAATTGCATTTCTCCACACCATTCTATCTTGGGTCATATCAATGTTAATCCCCTTTACCAACATGTCCTGCCTTATCGTCTCCCCCCAGGTCTTCTTTGGTCTTCCTCTCCTACTCCTTCCACGAATCTGCACTTCAGCTATTCTTTGTATTGGGTGATTAACGTCTCGACGTTGAACATGACCAAACCATTTTAGAAAATGCTCTCTCAGTTTGGCATCAATTGGTGCCACACCTAGACTTCCCCTAATATACTCATTTCTAATTTTATCCTTCTTTGTCACTCCACTCATCCATCTAAGCATTCTCATTTCCTCCACATGCATTCGTTGTTCCTCTTTCTTTTTCACTGCCCAACATTCAGTTCCGTGCATCATAGCCGGTCTTATGGCTGTTTTATAGAATTTTCCCTTCAGCTTCATTGGAATTTTTCTGTCACACAACACACCACTCGCTTCTTTCCACTTCATCCATCCAACCCTAATTCTACTGCATGCATCTCCATCTATTTCTCCATTACTCTGCAATACCGATCCTAGGTACTTAAAACTATTGCTTTTCACAATCATTTCACCATCCAAAGATACCATTTTATTTGTAGTAACTCCATCTTTAAATGAACATTCCAAATACAGTAGAACCCTGATTATCCGTGTGCAGATTATCCGGGCTGCGGATTATCCGTGCTATGATTTTCTATTACTTAAATTGCATTTTTGAGGTTTTATCAAAATAGCGTCACTGTAAATCACTCGACGGAAACTCTATACACGGAGAGGGAGACTCATAATGAAAGATTTATTTTTGAAGATATTCTTCTTTAGCGACGAATCTATTGAGGGTAAAATTTGATTTACCACGCGCATGCGCACACCGACAGTATGGTATTAGTGGTTATACGGGCTCTGATTGGGTGTTGAAATTTTGAAATGATCTGTCAATAATTGTTCAATATGGAGATTATGGTAAACAAAAATATTGTATAATATTAGTTTTTATTGATGTGTGGACAGAAATAAAATAAAATTTATAATTATAGTGAGTTTTTAAATAGTTTTGAAAAGCCGCAGGTACGTAATTTTAAATGTTTCAGTTGGAAATACCTAATAGTTTCAATACCTATCTATTAGGAAAATGTTAACAAAATAATGTAGTTACCTATTAGTAGGCAATGCTTTAATTTACATAATCTGATTACGAACAAACTTTCTAAAAATCTTCATCTCATATATTGTTTTCTTACACTATACTTTGTTATATTTTATTTCGACAAAAATCAAACTAATGATTTTATTAAATTCATATAAATTTATGGTGTAAACGTTTAGTTTGTGTATATTCCCATATGACGTACACGCGGATGTGGTCTAGTTTGAAATGCCGCGGCATGCCGTCAGCTTTCGTACAGCGCGGTAGAAGTGAAGTGAGTTCGAGCCCCAAGCAAGTTATTATTTTTTTATTTTTTTTTATAGATTTTGTGATTGTAAGTACTATATTATTATATAATTTTTGAAGATATTCTTCTTTTTTGAAAGTGGTAGATAAGAAAGTTAGTTTGATTTTTAAATAAAATAAGTACAAATAACCTTTTAAGTATATTTACTTCATTTAAATTACCTATAATAGAAGAATATCTTCTTTTGTGCGTACAAAGTACACACACATTCTTTTTCTGTTGTCTTTTTATGGTAGGGCTATATGTATGGATATACGTACATATGTATTGCAACAAGAAATAAATGTTCGGATTATCCATGCTTTTCAATTATCCGTGCCAACGTCTGGTCCCGAAGAGCACGGATAATCGGGGTTCTTCTGTACTCTGTTTTTGTCCTACTAAGTTTTAAACTTTTTTCCTCCAGAGCTTGTCTCCACTGTTCCAGTTTTTGTTCTAAGTCTCTTTCACTATTTCCTATTAACACTACATCATCAGCATACATTAGGCACCATGGAATACTACCCTGTAGTTTCGCTGTTATCTGGTCCAAAACTAATGAAAATAAATAAGGACTAAGCACCAAGCCTTGGTGCAATCCTACTTTCACCGGAAATTTATCAGTCTCTCCCACACCTGTTCTAACACTAGTCGTTACTCCTTCATACATATCTCTCACAATCTTTACATATTCGCCAGGGACTCCTTTCTTATTGAGTGCCCACCACAGAATCTCTCGAGGAACTCTATCATATGCTTTCTCAAAATCAATGAATACCATATGAGCATTGGTCTCTTTATTCCTGTATTTTTCCATCAGTTGCCTTACAATGAAAATTGCATCTGTTGTTGATCTGCCCTGCATAAAGCCAAATTTATTATCGGATATTTTGGTTTCTTCACGTATCCGTCTATCAATTACTCTCTCCCATATTTTTATAGCCCTGTAGTTTGTGCATTGTTGTATGTCTCCCTTGTTTTTGTAGACAGGTACTAATATACTGCTTCTCCATTCGTCTGGCATTTGTCCAACTTCCATAATTCTATTAAATAGACCTGCTAGCCAAGTTATTCCTGTATCTCCCAATGCTCTCCATACTTCCCCAGGAATATCATCTGGTCCGACTGCTTTTCCTTTCTTTATTTTGTGAAGCGCTTGAGCCACTTCCTCGTTTGTTATTCTGGTAACCATTGCTGTTACTGTCTCGGTTAACTTCACAGGCTGTCTGTCAAATTCTTCATTTGACAGACAGCCTGTGGAGTTAACGCCCTATTAGAGGTAAAACTCACTAAGTGCACTTTTTTGAGATTTTGACATTTTCATCTTTTTTCTCATTGCTGATATAATTTATGGTACAATTCACTAAGTGCATTATTGTGAATATCTGTTTCTGGGTAAAACTATTATTGTACTTAGGGACTTTTTCCTTACAATCTGGAGTGCCGAATCGGTACTTAGTTATCTTTCAAACAATACATTGATAAACATAACTGTATTATTTGTGTGCATTATCTATTCGGCGATTGATTAAAGACATGAGTTTATATTTCTTTGTAACTTTATATTTCTTTGTAACAGATAGCTTACATAAAGGGTGTAATAACATAATATATTTTGCGATTGATACTGTTTAAACAGTCTATTACATTTGTGTGCATTATCTGTTGGGCGATTGATTAAAGAATGAGTTTAAATTTCTTTGTATTATAACAGATAATAAGAATAATAATAAACATAATCTGTTTTGCAATTAAGCAGGTGACTTTTGTGGCTGTCATAAATGCTGAAATAAATGCATTTATTTTGAGAGAATGAATCTTATTGCTCATTTTATCTGTTTTAGTTTTAACATTTTGTAATATAATGCATTTTTTGTTACTTATTTCTTTCATTTTGAATCACAAAGTCATGATACTTTATGGAGACAAATTCATTAACTTCTCAATATCCAACAATTTTGTTCATGGAAAAATTCATCAAGTACAAAAATTGATCTAATATTGATTAAATCATAATTCTTGTGACAAAACAAAATTTAAAATATCTGCTCTTATTTACTCTTTATTGCATTAAGCATTAAAAAAATCAGAACAATTTTTTCCTTTAAATCGATTTTTCTTCACTTTATGAAAAGTATACTTGGTGAGTTTTACCTCTAATAGGACGAAATATTCTTAGGATTTTATTCTCTCTAAACGTTTAGCAGTTTTTGTTCCTTCTGTGTAAGTGACCACGTTTCTGCTCCATACGAGCACTGGTTTTACTAGCGTTTTATAGAAAGTCAATTTAATTTTTCTGGGTGCATATACTATACATTTATGTAAAATCAACTATAACAACATTATTACTATACATTGATGTAAAACAGACCATCATAACATAACTATCCTAATACAGATCAATGGTTTAATATTTCTATTGTACAAAAGCTACAATTCCTTACTTACATTGAACACTGTTTAATAAAATATAATAATCTCTAGATAACTGTGATAATACATGACATATAAAAAGTTAAATGTTGTGTTTATATGGGATTAGCCACCGTTTGATTGTAATGACATACACATACATCATACATTAAAAACAGGGATATCAACAAATCACAGATATGCAACCATGCCTGGAACAATGAACATAGACCACAGTGGAAAGATGCATCAATAATCATGAAGGAAACAGGGATGAAAAGGAGAAAAATTAAAGAAATGTCATCCTACTACAATACTTAAGGAAGAAGTGAACAACAAGAATACACCAACAGTAGATGATAGGAAAATGAGAAACACATAATTTACGAACACTCCCAAACACAGAATAATCAGAATTTGATGTATCATAGGCATAAAACATCCACTCTCATACCTTTCCAGCCATAGCTGGCTGTTACCTATAACCAACATAGGCGAGCACTCAAACCTAAATTTTGTTGACTTTGATGTAACATAATAACCTCAACAACAACTGGCGGTTATACACACCTTTTTTAACACATTTCCTCATTAATCTTTTAAAGACGATTTCCGAAGTAGAAATCGAAACGTCAAATTTTTTATGTAAAAATGTAACTGTCACTACAACCAAACGGTGGCTAATTCCATATAAATGTAACATTTAACTTAGACATGCCACAAGATAGCAGTTTCAGAACCTTACATTAAGAGTTATTAAAAAATATACAGTAGATAAGTTAATGTTTAATTGTTAGAGTTCCATATTTTGTTCATGATACATTTTACTACCTTGACGTTTTTCAGGGGGTACAAACTTATCACTAAATTACTGAAAAATATTACTAAATAATTTTGTGAAGTTTGTACCTGACAAAAAAGCAACAGAAATATGCCTTCAGGTGTTTGTCCCCTCGACAAAGGGACAAACCACTGTATATCTCAGACAGATACGCTTGTATTTATTTTAGTTCACGATTATAATCATCGGTGAAGGTCGTTCATGCAGTTTTGCTGCAGTTCATGTTGCAGTGTTTCTTTATTTAGACCAGGGGTTCCCAAACTTTTTTGTACCACGCCCCCTTTTTTGAAAGAAAGCTTCTCGCGCCCCCCCTTACAATAAATTGTATGCGCCTAAATAGGAACAAAACAAAAACAAATAAGTATTAGCTTGAAAACAAAACATTTATTTATTCTGCCATAAGATACAACAATATCAGTTTCCATTAAATACAAAAATTATTAATAAAAGAAAAATAGATTAGGTTGGTTAGTGCGATGGATATGCTTGCATTTTATTTACTAGTATGCTTATTGGTGGCTGAATTTTAGTAAGTGCACAGTACAAGTCACTACCAATATCAAGTTTATTCCGATACTTTGTTTTAATTGCCACGGGTGTTGAAAATCGCACAAATAGTTACTTGAAAAAGGCAAATATAAATGAAGAGCTTCCCGTGATACACTAAGATACACTTTGAAATATTTGAACCAAAATGAAGGTTTGTCAATTATAACAAAGTATTTGGCAGAGGAATCATGCAAAAAATAATTTGGATTCAGGCAGGGAGTCTATGTTGACATGAAATGGATCAGTTGACATTCTGTAAATAAAATTGTCACAAGTGTTTGGGAAGTATTTCTGGAACTCTTCAATTAGGCTCTCCAAATGGTTTGATATTTGGATTTTCAAACTTGATCCTTCATAAATGTCCTTGAAGCGTGTTTCTTCTGAGATTGGCTCTACTTTAGAGAAATTTGAATAATTTCAGGGGTTTGCTGATATTTTACGCCTCCAAAGTTGAGTAACTAAGCCTCAATCACAATGAGTAACTACTATATTATTTGAGTCTCCACCCTGCTGTTTTAGGTTAAGGCTGTTCAACGAGTCAAAGATGTCTGACAAATAAGCCAATATTACTTGGGTACAATGTTTTTTGAAGGCCATGTTTAGCTCATTTTGCTTTTGATGTTCCAAGGTGATTACTTCATCTCAAAGGTCAAATAATCTTGCCAACATGTTTCCTTTTGAGAGTCGTCATCGTACTTCTGTATGAAGTAACAGTGTTTTGTGATCACTTTCTAAATCTTCACAAAGAGTTTTAAACAGTCGAGTATTCAACGCACTGTTTTTTTAATGTAGTACTTTAATACACAACTTTAAGACAGCCATAAGTTCATTTGGAAGGGTTTTTGCTGCCAAGGCTTGTCGATGTATAAAACAGTGTATCCCAATCACATCAGCATTTTTCTCTATTACTAATTGTAAATAGCCTGAGCGAAAACCAAGCATTGAAGGTGCGCCATCTGTACATAAACTGATCAGTTTTTGCCAAGAGAGTTCATGTTTGTCAAAAAACTCTCACACTGCTTTCATAACATTAATAGCTTTTGTTGTGGTCTCCAGTCTCCAACTCTGTAGAAAAGAGTAGCTCGTCTTTCATTCTTTTGTTTTGAATATACCGAACATAAACAATTAACTGATAACATTGTGATATGTCAGTACTCAATACTCTCGTCTAGTTGAATAGCAAAAAATGGCGATTATTCTACTGCATCAACTATCTAATTTGTATGTCTTCGGTCATATCATCAATGCGGCGTTTCACAGTGTTGTCGAAAAGAGGTATTTGAAGCGGTTAATTTTTAATTTTAGAAAAATAACTAAATTTAATTTAATGTTCAACTTCTTTCGCGCCCCCCCTGATATGTCCTCACGCCCCCCAGGGGGGGGGCGCCCCCCAGTTTGGGAACCCCTGATTTAGACAGAAGAAAACTGAGTTTGTTCCTATTTTAATAGTCCCAGTAGTTTTTTTTATCGTAAAATCTGAGATTTCTCTCGTTAAGTCTTCTATTCATTTCATTTTACAACTAGTATTGAGTATCAAGATCAGTGAGAATCTCAGGCACTTGCCAAGACATTTCTTGCTCTCAAAACCCTTTTAATATTCTTTAGTGCTTCGTTTTCTCTTCCAATAGCACATTTAAAATGATTTGAGAGTTTAGACTGTCTCCAATAGTCATCAACATATACTCCAATATCATTCGTAAACTCTTTACCTCTCTGACTTTTACATATTTAGTGAATTTCTCGCGGTAATATTTCTTTTTTTCATTCCATTTTACTACAGTATTGAATGCCAGGGTCAACATGATTCCTAGATAATCCCAGACACTGTTGCCAAGACCTCTCCTGTCTTCAAAACCCTTTTTAAAGTTTCTTTGTGTACACGTGTAGTGACACAAAAGATTTCTCATTACTAATTCATTTGAAACAGAACCCAGACACCAAATACCTAATCCCAATTGCGCTTCTTCAGATATTTCAATGAATTTTGAATTCATATTATTCATTTGAAAACTTTCATTTAAAAAGAGAAGTTTTCTAGAAATGTTAATGAACGAAAACTATCATAGATGATATTTAATACAATCGTGAACAAAGGTATATTTTCGAACTAAAATCATCTGAGCAATTACGGTTTGTTAAGGACTCTTAAGCAAAGTCCGTTCTAAAAATATTCCTCATTGCAGAGGACGGGTCCTGGCCTGAAGAAGCATATAATCTAATAGCAGATGTTGCAAAAGGATCGATAATGTATACGCAAGTAGCAGATTATACCGAAGACGGACTTCCATTGGTATTGATCTATGCAGTCATAGGAAGCCAGGTAAAGTATACTTTAGTTTAGTCAATTAACATTGACACTCGAGCTTGTTTCAGTGCTCAATAACGTCACAAACACCATTCGTTGATGCTGATCAAAACATCTTATTTTGGTTGTATACTATACAAGATGACACGGTAAGCTGCTTCCTCTGTAATTCCCGAAACGTCGACAGTGTGACATCATTGGCAACGTTTCGGAAATTAATGACCGAAGCAGTTTCAATTTATTTTAAATGTAGAGGTATTATGGTAGTATTTGGATAAGTAGTAAAATCTTATGTTTGTATAATAATATATATGTAGTTGGAAGTCGCAGAGTAAATATGTACTATTTCAAATAGTATATAGTTACTGTTAGGGTGTCATCTTTACTGTATACTTTTGACAGATTTACTTGTCATTAGCACCTGATCTTTCTGATTTCTCCCTCAAATCCTTTGCCACATAGTCCTTCCATGTTGTCTACGGTTTTCTTCTACCTCTCTTTCCCTCAACTTCTAACAGCTAATCCTTAATGTCACATAGTTCTCAATTATACAGTATGTCTCTGTAAGTTGTATCCATATGGAAAACTTTTTTATTATTAATTTTACGAAAAAAAGTTATTCTTCATAAAAAGCTCTGCATGGTCCAAAACCTAATATTTAACCATCAAATATAAATTTTTTTGAATATTATACGAGATATGTCAAAAAGTTTGAATTTCACTCAAGAGTAAAGTAGCTTTATATATTTCACAAGATTGAAAATTGCTATTATGAAAAGTTGTTTGGAATTAAAACTATATTGTAGTAAGCAATTACATCCTTCTAATTGAAAAAATTTTTTTTTGAAAAATTATGGATAACTAACGTTATTTTCAGTTATTTCAATTCAGATAATTCTTTTATTATTAATTTTACGACAAAAAGTGATTCTTAATAAAAAGTTCTGCAAGGTCTAAAACCTAAAATACAACCATCTTATGTCAAATTTTATCAATTTTATACGAGGTATGTCAAAAAATATGAATTTCGCTCAAGAGTAAAATACGTTTATTTTTCACAACATCGAAAATTGTTATTATGAAAAGTTATTTAGAATTAAAAACTATGTTTCAGTATGTAATTACATCCTAATTGCAATATTCTGAACTATAAAGGTACTTTACTTTTGATCTAAATTTATCTTTTTTGACATACCTCGTATAAAATTAATAAAATTTGATATAAGACGGTTGTATTTCAGGTTTTATACCACCTAGAACTTTTTATTAAGAATCACTTTTTTTCGTAAAATTAATAATAAGAGTTATCAGTTATTCAGAATTGAAATAACTGAAAATAATGTTAGTTATCCATAATTTTTCAAAAAAAAATTTTTTTCAATTAGAAAGATGCAATTGCATATTAGAATATAGTTTTTAATTCCAAGCAACTTTTCATAAAAGCAGTTTTCAATATTGTGAAAAATAGAGCTACTTTACTCTTGAGTGAAATTCAAACTTTTTGACATACCTCGTATAATATTCATAAAATTTTATATCTGATAAATGAATCTTGAGTTTTGGACCATGCAGAACTTTTTATAAAGAATAACTTTTTTTCGTAAAATTAATAATAAAGTTTTCTATATGGATACAACTTACAGGGGCATACTGTATGTCTCACTGAACAAACCATTCCTGTCTTTGTTCTGGAACCTTTTTTGAGACTGAGACTTCCAGTATTAAATTCTTATTTGTGGACCCACAACGTATGTCTCCCCTCTCTGGTGTTCTTCATTTTCTGTCCTAAATTTCTACTAAAAATATATCAGTCAATAAATATGTATCATATCGCCAGGTCGGAAGAAGAATGACTAACTGCCAAAAGCAAAACTCTCCAGAAGAGCAAAAAAACTGAAATAATTAAAATATTGATTAAATGAAGAGTAATCGTCCAGGGCGTTTATTCTTACAATGGTAGCTTGTGTTTTCAACCCTCTCTGCAGTTATGTCATTGTTTATCTTAAAATTTAAGTAAGAACAAAAAAAGGTTACCAAATGGGAGAAAAACAACTTAAAATAATCTGCTATGCAGACGACGCAATTCTAATATCTCAAAGTGAAGATGATTTACAACGTATGCTGCATGAATTTAATATAACCGCTAGAAAATTTAACATGTTAATTTCCCCCAAAAAAAAAACTAAATGCATGGTTATAACAGCAAATCTAATAAGGTGTAAATTAGAGCTGGAGGGTCAAGTAATAGAACAAGTCATGGAGTTTAAATATCTAGGCATTACTATCTAGCTACGGAAAGCTCGAAACAGAAGTGGAAGATCAGGTGAATAAAGCAAACAGAGCCGCAGGTTGCCTGAATGAAACAATATTATAGAGAAATAAAAACATCGGAAAAGAAGTGAAAGGCAGAATTTACAAAACAGTCATCAGACCAATAATGACATACGCGGCAGAAACACGACCTGATACAGAAAGGACAAAAAGAATACTAGAAACAGCAGAGATGAACACACTGTGAAAAATCGTTGGCAAGACACTGGGGGATAGAGCTAGATTCAGATTCGTTTATTCATGTCAATAACACAAGTGTTTAACACATGTCAAATAAAATTACACAAAGATTTGGACGCAATACAAATTAAAAAGATGCACAATACGACTAAGAGTATTAATAACATTAAATACTAACATTAAAATCACATTAAATTTGATTACATTAACAATGGACATTGCTTAAAGTCATAAAATCCTAAAATTTAAATGCAAGAAATTCCTCATTACTATAAAAAACATTTTCTAACAAAATATCTTTAATTGTACTCTTAAATTGATTTAATGGAAGACACTTTAAACTATCTGGAAGTTTGTTGAAAAATTTAATAGCCCAGTATCCTGGCCCAGTTTGACACCTCCTCAATCTCCAGTAGGCTGGCACGAGATGGTGTTTATATCGGGTGTCATGTTGGTGTATGTTCTCATGGGTTTCAAAGTGCGCCCCTCCCCTCTTGATAAACATTAGGTTCTCAAGTATATATAGAGATGGAACAGTGAGAATTCTTAGGGACCTATATGCTTGCCTACAATCATCCCTATACCAAAGACCAGCAAGAACTCTAACTGCCTTACGCTGCCAACCAAAGACTGTCAACATTTCTGCTGAATGACCCCAGACTAAAATGGCATAGGCTAGATGAGACTGAAAAATTGCATGGTACACTGTTATTAAGACTTTATGTGAAACATTAGGTGCCAGATTCCTGAGTACAAACAGATTTTTTGCTAGCTTTTTACTTAGACTGTTGATATGTTCACCCCATTGAAGCTTGGGATCTAATAATACACCCAGAAATCTGACACTGCTCATACCATCATTTACATGATGTGTGTCTCTGAGAGAAAAAACAACTCTGTTGGTTTTTGCTGCATTGAGCAGTAATTGGTTTACGCAAAACCATTCATTGGTCACTGACTGTGCAGACATAGAACCCTCAAGCGACTCCCCAAGTGTATCAGTTGTAAAAGACACTTGTAAGCTAGAAGTAGATGCAAGGTGGACAACATTAATAACTGGGTGAAAAACAGAAGAGTAGAATGGAATGGCCACATAAGCCGAATGACAACAAATAGAGTAGTAAGGACGGCGAAAGACGGTTCCCCAATAGGAAGACAATCAGTGGGTAGACCACGAAGAAGATGGAATGACTACTTACTGGAGGCACATTGAAAAACAGACCGAGTCATGTGTACATAAAAAGAAGAAGAAGAAGGAAATTTTAAAAAACCTTTTTAAATATTTAGTATGGCGTTTATTCTCTTCATCCTCCCTTTTTCAATCCTATCTACAGTTGCGTCATTGTGCATCTGAAACAAGGTCTAAAATGGGATGTATTTTTAGTGCACATAGTTACAGTTCTGTCGTTTTTGTATCATATGTACGTACACAGTATTTTAGAAGTTAATTACGCAATAAACAGGAATTGACAAAATTTGCAGTTACGCCATTGTTCTTCCGGGACAGCGATATTGTTTTAAATTTTTAAATTATTTTCAGTTGATTTATTGCTTTCTCTCAATTTGTGTTTGGTTGCTTTTGTTATCTATCTGTTAAAAAGATATATTTAATTCATCATCATTCAACCCGGATCTATCCACTACTGGATATGGGTCTCCCTCAGTATTTTCCATGTATTTCTGTTTTGTGCTATTTGCATCCAATTTTTGTCGATCCGTTTTATGTCATCACACCATCTTGTTGGCGGACGACCTCTACTTCGATATGCTTCTTGATATATTTACATACTTGAGAGCAAATACTTCAACTGGAAAAAGCTAGGATGGTGTTCCAAACAAAAAAATATGTGAAACAATTCAATAGCTATTAAAGATCCATTCCTCTTCAGCCTAATCTTCAATTTTGTTTTTAGGCATTGCTTGTATGGTTTGAAATATTAAATTTTTTATTATTATTTCAAATAAAAGTGCATACTTTCAAGAATACTCTCTGAAAATTTCAAAATAATCGGAGTAAAATTACCAGATAGGGGACACCCATAAACTACGTCGTTGAAAAGGGGGAGGGGAGCCTTTGCTTATTACGACGGTATAGGGGGGAGGGGGCCATGAGTGCACATCCGACGTCGTTTGATGTTCACGAATATAAAAAAATTACCCTATTTTAGAATTAAAAAGAATTAGTAGGTATATTACTTTTATCGCAAACTTTTCATTTCGTTTTTATCACTCACAGTCTTAATAATAATAAAACATTGTTCTATGTATTTAAACAAACGCTTCTATAAAGAACAACGTCTGTAAGCAATAAATATTAAACTGTTCATTTATTTACTGAATACTCTGTGAAACAACTCTACAAGAATGAATAGAAATAAAATATTCTGTTATATTTAGTAAGTACATTGTATTTATACTTAATAAAAAAATGGTATTGAAATCAAAACAAAATAAGTATCAAGATTTACATGATGCAGTTAAGAAAGCATATCGGAACTCCGATAAAAGTATTGTCTTTTATCCCAATAAAGCTAATTAGTTGTACAGTAAATTGAGAGAAAAAAGTACGCGGATATTAATGAACTACACAGTAAGTAAATAAATGTTGATAGCTGACTTTAAAAAATCCAGAAATATCATGGAATTTAAAAAAAAATCACTATAAAGGGGGGCCATGAGTTGCAATTGCGACGTCGATATGAGGGGGGGTCAACTGTAGACGACGCTTTACGACGGAAGGGGGGAGGGTATCAAAAAGTCCAAAATTTTTACGACGTAGTTTATGGATGTTCCCAATTACAGCGTGTTGAATATCTCTACCTTCGACTCGCTTTGCCGCGACTTCGCGCCACCACGCTTGAGCGTAGTGAGAAACGTTAAACAACTGTTCGCTTTCTCTGTTGTAGATTACTCCTCGATTCAAAAAACATATTCCAATGTGCATCACTTTACGATTTGGCAGACAAATAAGAACATGCAGTTGTTAAACTTTAAACGCATTTTTCTGAAAACTGCTTTTTCAAATGCGGTGGACATTGTAACTGAAAAACTTCTCGGTCGATCTACCTGATATTTTGCACAGATTTACTTTAGACATTTCATGAGGTAACAACGTCGAGATATTTTTCTTTTTTTGCTTATTTTTTGTTCAACAATAATAAATCTGTTGATTTTCACAAAATTTTTTACCAAAAATTTCATTTTTTGATTTCTGAGTGATACCAAAAATTCAAAAATCATTAAAAATAAAAAACTCGACGTTGTGACCTCGTGAAACTCATAAGCTAATTAAATCTCTTTGAATTTTTTGTTTCGTATGATCGAGTGACGAGTTCTGATGTCCACCGCAAAATCCATTTTTTTGTGAGCTGCCTGTCAAAATTTGTCACTAATGACTTATTTTTCAATATTTTGGATTGAATTTTTTTCTAAATATTCTTTGAATTTTACTTAATATGCTTATTTCATTTAAAAATAAAATAATTGTACCATAGCTTCGAAAAAAATTCACAAAAATATGCTTGATATGTTGATTTCAAACCATACCTCCCCCTTAAGATATTTTATACCAATTTTCATATTGCCCAAATAACTTTCTGTGTCAACATCTATATTTAGTCTAGCCCCGAACTATAAACTGTTGTTTGTACGTTTATAGTCCGACAAGACGAAATGTTGTAAATATTTTGCAGGGTTGCAAGATTTATCTGTATGTTCGTTTTTTGTAGTTCCAACTGTGCACTTACACAATTGTGATTAAATTTATTTATCTAAGTAAAAAATATTTGTCCAACAACTGTTTTTCTACCGTCTCATAAGGGCATAATTAAATTGGACTTACAAAACCGTTTTTTGCAGGGTGTAGTATTCCTAAACCAGCACTTGGTAGATAACGGTTACGCCGTATGGTTACAACAGACCGACACTCAGACCCATCGCCAGGAAATCACAGAAGGAGCCGTAGGCGGCATAACGGCATGATTCGTCGTGCCACCCTTTCGTTTTTACCCACAATGGGTCTGTTTTAGTCACTTGGTTATTCACTAATCAAGCACTCGTTATATATATATTTTTTTCTTGTCGCAAGTTTGTTCTTTAGTCACCGAAAATATTTTTATATATAGTTCTCGAAAACATTTTTTAAATAATCGACTTTAACTATCTGGTATCGATAATTTAGTTACATATTTAGAGCAGAGAAAACACTAAAATGAAATCAAAAAGTGATTTTATTATACTAACATACAAGATAGGCAACTTTAATTGTTTAACATTTTGCTACAAAAAGGGTACACATAATTTATTGTGGTTATCAAAAAACTTTGCATGCTGTTATAAAATACGTAGGCACCACCAATTTTGACGTGAGAAATTTAAAGATATAACAAACCATGAATTAAGTGATTAACACGTTCACTGCCACGTTGGTCCTGCAGGACCAGCATTGATGCTGCCTCAACAGGCTACATTCGCCCGATAGGGCCAACATCTTTGACGGAGAATTCCCCAAAATTCTGAGCTGTTTTAAGAAGTTCACTTAGAGACAAAGCTGTCTTATAGAATACATAACATCATTAACAGAAGTTAATAAGCATTCACTTCTTTGACTCCTTTCTCAACGATTTCAAGCAGATGAAAGAAATAAATATAAGCACTTCGTTTAGTTCTTCAATTGTTCAATCTCAGAAACAAGACAATCAAAAGCCGACTTTGAAATAACTTCCAATAACAGCAGTACCCAAAATTTTAACAGGACAGCCTCTCTTAAAGAATATACTACCGACATGGCACAAATAGTCACTTTTCAAACTATTCCAGAACAAACTGCCATTACTGAAACTGTAATCTCTACATCGCCCGTACTTCTTAGCATTCCTCGCCCACAAATAGTACAAGGGTCCAATACTTTGATTATTTTAAGTCCTGCTCCATCTGCACAAAATGTTTTAGTCTCTGCTCCAACTCTGAAAACTGTCAATTTGCCTCCACCTTTAGTTACTGCAAATGTAACTCCAGTACAGCGATGCACCTACAGTGGGATTGGCAAACATACCATCCCCAACTATTATACAGATTCAAGGTGAACTCAACCTGAACTTTTAAATTCTCTAAACTTACCCCAGGCAGAAACTATTCCAGTTTAAACCACTCCAACTTCAGCTATCCACAAACTGATTGTGTTGACAGTTGACATATTAGATATAGGTTATGTTATGTGGCACCGGACCAATGGCGCACGTAAATAATAACTTATCTCACTGGGCCGCACTGCCCCAATGGTACCAACGTTTTTATATCACGGCTCACTAGTGCTCAATGTAAAAGATATGTTTGGCGTACTTTTGAATAACATGATCGAAGAGGATAAGCAAAGGATGAATTAAAGAAAGGTAATATTTACCAACCAGATCCTTCCGATTCCAGACAATCTTCAAAAGGGGCAAGTATCAATGTAAGGACATATATTAAAAAATATGTCTGGCAACGAACGTGTTAAATAAGGTTATGTGTTAAAAATATTAAGAATAATAAAAAAATATTTTAAGTAATCCTTAAATTCTTGTTCAAACACTAATGCTTTAGCAATTTTAATATTCGAAATTTCAGAAATACTAAAAAGTTGTCAAAAATGTCATTTGTATGATTTTCAGTGTCATTGTCAAATGTCATTTTCAAATGGCAAATGTCATTTTTACGATTTAAAACTTTGACTACTCTTTATATATTAAAATTATTTAACAAAACGCATAGAAAGAAATTAAGAAATTGTGATTAAAGAACAAACTTCAAACAATTGATGTTAATCTTTATATTGTGAATTAATTGATAGTGCAGTTAGCTGTAGCTGTTTTATCGACGCGATGATTTTTGTCCCGCTTTTATAAGAAAAACTGATTTATATTGTTAACTAGATGATTTAATATTTTATGTACTATTTTAAGGTTAGTTTGCACGACTGTCAAATATAGAATATATCCTGACATTCAAGTTTTACTTGCTTTCTTTAGGTTGGTAGTCGCTATAGGGGCGTAATTTTTGTTGTACTATTACTATAGGTTGGCGAAACTGCACTTTGTAAAGATTGCAATTGTGATTTTCATTTTTTTTTTTCATCAAATATCTCATTCGAAACAAAACAGGTAAAGTATGTGTTGTAATTTGTGTTTGGTGTCACATTATGAAGTAAATTCAGAAAATTTTCAATCAAAAATATCGTACGCAGAAATGCTATTTCTGGGATATAATCTAACTTAATCTAGTTAAATGAGATTAAAATAGATAATATTAGTGTATCAGTAGAAAATACTAACGTTGGCAATCTCTACGTTGAGAAATAAGAAGAAAGTCTAGTATATGTGACACTAAGAGCTGACATCTAGTGACTAGTTGCGGCTTCCTAATGTGATTCTAAATATACACTTCTCTAACTTTATAATTATCCTATATAAATTATGTAAATATCTACAGGCGGACTGTAAACTAGTTTATATTTAATTTATTTTTTTCTTATTTCAAATTATAGTGCTAATGGACTAAAATATTTTACTGCTCATCACTATTACTGGATCTATGTATTTCTAAATGCCATATTGTGGTCCTTCGAACCGGATCAACGTTTAACGTTAAATGAGGTTTGCTACAATGTATCTGTACATTAAACCTGAGCCCTATAGTTGCTTTGTTTCATCATGCTCTATTCTGATTTCACGGAAACATGAGAAACTAATGTACTTACTTATAGCTTAACACTATAATGGAAAGATGTTACCAATAATATAATCTCAATATATATTTTATAGCGAATTAGACGGCTTAAATTTTTACTCTGCTCCAATTTTTTTTTCCTTTTACTATCGACCTCTATATATCCAAATCTTTTCTATCCCTTCCTTCACATCATTGTCCTACTAACAATGAAAATAAAAATTGGTTCGCCTTTTCACTATATAATATTAAAAAGATTCGTTTTTGAACGCATTTACATTTTGTTTACTGTTTTTCACCATTCTCACAATTGTTTCTTTATATTGTTTTTTCTCCTTCAAATTTTTGATATAGCATAATTTCTGATAACCTGTTTCAGCTTGTCCACTGCTAGTCCCCCTGTAAGTAACAAGAAACTATTTTATTAAAATTTTCAAAATCTTTTATGACTACACTTTATATTACCAACCTTATATTCTAGTTTACAAGTCTTTGCTTAAATTATCTCCCCATCTTTCGAAATGGTACAAAAATATAAAACAGTTTATTATCTATCACAACAGATATTCATTATAAAATATCAAATTTGAGCAAGCTATAGATACACTAGTGTTAAAAACACATCGTGGGTTGTTTTTGCGCAAATTTAAAACGTTATTCTTATATAGATAGGTCAAATGCTTATCATTGTAACTGTTATTGCAAAAAAATCTTTTTGGAAAGATGGGAGGCTAAATATAATATGAACCGTATTTAAAACCCGTGAAGGAGAAGAATTTTTGACTGATCCAGTTTACTTACATTACGAATATTCTATACTTTGTGTTTTGCTCAAACTATTCGTATTCTTTGAGACACAAATATGAAATAGACGTACTCAAAACAGTTCCAAAATGATCTTCCAGATGTGAGAACAAGGCTGGTAGGTTTACTTTGCATTATTGCCAACATTATTTGAAGTATGTAGTTTTTGTCTGTTAATTTTATATATTTGAAGCAGAAATGAAATCTAACTGAATGGATTTGGAAGATGCATCTACTATTTTTCAATATACTAGTAGAGTTATACAGAGTGAGTCTGTAATTTGGAATACATTCAATATCTTAAATATTAATCGTTTTTTTTTAAATGCTCAGACTCATCGATTAGTATTTCAAATTGTCCTTTTTGACATACAATATTAATATATACAGGGTGTCCCAATTTAGAGATATTATGTCATCGTTGATTTGCTTAAATGGCAACACTGACATTTTGATAGCTATTTTGATCGGGTGTGTAAAGTTATACATAACTGCAAAATATCAAATTTTTATTCTTTACCATTTACAAAATAATAAAAAATAAAGTTATGTCTGTGATTTGGAATAAATTCAATAATTCAAATAATAATTGTTTTTTTTTTGAAAAATTCTCAGACCCGTCGATTAGTATTTCAAATTGTCATTTTTGACATACAATAATAATGTTTACAGGATGTCACAATTTAGAGATATAACGTCATCGTTGATATTCTTAAATGGCAACACTGGTATTTTGATAGCTATTTTGATAGTGTGTGCAAAGTTATACATAACTGCAAAATTTCAAATTTTTATTCTCTACCATTTACAAGATAATAAAAAATAAAGTTATGAAAATCAAGTAATCAAATAATAATTTTAATAATCATTTCAATTAAGCAAATGCTCATAATGTTGCCCTCAATTATTGTCAAATAGTCAATGGCCAACATTATGATCATTTGCTTAATTGAAATAATTAAATTCAAAATTATTATTTGATTACGTGTTTTTTATAACTTTGTTATTTTTTATTATCTTGTAAATGGTAGGGAATAAAAATTTGAAATTTTTCAGTTATATATAACTTTACACACCCTATCAAAATAGCTATCAAAATGACAGTGTTGCCATTTAAGAAAATAAACAATGACGTCATATCTCTAAATTGTGACACCCTATATGCATTGCTATTGTATATCAAAAATGACAATTTGAAATATTAATCGACGGGTCTGAGCATTTTTCAAAAAAACTATTAGTATTTGATTTATTGAATTTATTCCAAAGTACAGACATAACTGTTATTTTTTATTATCTTATAAATGGTAGAGGATAAAAATTTGATATTTTGCAGTTATGTATAACTTTACACACCCTATCAAAATAGTTATCAAAATGACAGTGTTGCCATTTAAGAAAATCAACGATGACGTCATATCTCTAAATTGGGACACCCTGTATACATTATTATTGTATGTCAAAAAGGACAATTTGAAATACTAATCGACGGGTCTGAGCAATTTTCAGAAAAAAACAGTTAGTGTTTGAGATATTGAATTAATTCCAAATTACAGACTCACCTGTATATACAAATTCAGCAATTTATAGTAGTTTTAAATAAGGTTACAGTGATGTGTGTATCAGCAACAAAATGGAGGATAGTAAGTTACTGTTTCTTGATATTAATGTGTTAGAGACTCATTTAACATTTAAAAAAAGAGCTAAAGTATCATTCATAAAATACCAAAATGTAGATACCATTCTAAAGTGTCGTCGTGCTATTGGAACGCTTTTTGGGTACGTCTATCGAAACTTGTATTAAACAAATGTATATAATTACTGTCCTTTGTGTTGTATTTAATTATTGGTAACGGTAAAGCCTGTATATATTTGTTTGGTTCGATTTAAACCGATGGCGCAGATGTTATTTTTTTCTTTGAGAATATAGTTTTATTTTTTAGTTGATGCTTCGGTTTTGTTGATGAGTAGCAGAAGTTGGTAGTAGCTTCAGACATGCAAATTACTGAATTTGAGTTGATACGTGCACCGAAACAACGATTTATGTTACATGTTGCCAATATGTAACATAAATCATTGTTCCAGTGCACACTTCAATTATCTAAATTTAGGAAAACTACAAATTTTGAATAGAAATCGTGTGTTAAGAAAATGTAATACAAATAAAGGACAATTCTTGTGTTAATAGGAACAGTGGCTTGAAAGACTGTCGAGTCCTAGACTGTGAATAAAAGTGATCTAAATCGCCCTGAGGTCTTCAAAATGTGGTGCTATAGTAGAATTTTAAAAGTTTATGGTGGAGAAGATTCGAAACTCCACAATATACTCTAAGAGGCAGCGCTGAAAAATTTCTCTGAATTTACTAAAGCTGGTTATTTCACAGTTGAGTACTGTGATTGTGTAGAGAAACATACAGCGGTAGGTCAAGCGAAACATAGAACAGGTGGTACTGACAGCTTGTCAAAGTTGCTTACTTGCGGAGGTAATTAAATCCATTTAGTAAGGCTGAAAATCAGTACACACATTCTAAATTGAATAAGAATAAAAGTTATTATAGTCGGTCAGCTGTATGATGGGACAGAGCTGGTCGGTCGGCCCCAATGAATGTACAATGTTATTCACTATATTTTGACCCCCCTCTAAACTGCTGTATTTACAGAATTAAAAAAAATGTAAAATACAAAACTTAATCAATTTTTAAATTATGATTTTTTGACATATATACCATACTAATGACGTCATCCATCTGGGCGTGATGACGTAATCGACTATTTTTTTTAAATGAGAATAGGGATCGTGTGCTAGCTCATTTGAAAGGTTATTCAGTTCCCTATTCAGTAATATAAACATTAACATGATTGTTTATACAGAGTGTCAAAAAGAAATTTTTTAATTAAAATAATTGTTTAATTAATAATTCAAAACATTTTTTTGAACACCCTGTATAAATAACGATCTTAATGTTTATATTACTGCATAGAGAATTAAATAACCTTTCAAATGAGCTAGCACACGACCCCTATTCTCATTTAAAAAAATAGTCAATTACGTCATCACGCCCAGATGGATGACGTCAATAAACGCTATTATTATTATTATACGTCAAAAAATCATAATTAAAAAATCGAATAACTTTGTATTTTACATTTTTTTCTAATTCTGTAAATAAAGCAGTTTAGAGGGCGGTCAAAATATAGTGAATAACCCTGTACATTCATTGGGGCCGACCGACCGACTCTGTCCCGTCATACAGCTGACCGACTATAATAACTTTTATTCTTATTCAATTTAGAATGTGTGTACTGATTTTCAGCCTTAGTAAATAGATTTAATTACTTCCGCAGGTAAGCAAGTTTGACAAGCTGTCATTACCACCTGTTCTACGTTTCGCTTGACCGACCGCAGTATGGTTCTCTACACAATCACAGTAATCAACTGTGAAAATACCCAGCTTTAGTAAATTCAGAGAAATTTTTCGACGCTGCCTCTCCGTATAATACTAGAACGTCTCAGCAAGACTACTGAGATTATAAAGAACATCAATAACAGAAAGCTGGAGTACTTAGAACATGTAATGAGATGTGTCAAATATGCTAAATAATGTAATGAGATGTGTCAAATATGCTAAAAAATATGCAAGGGAAAATAGCAGAAAGAAAAAAACTTTATAGTTGAAAAACTTGCGTGATTGGTATAGTATTGATACAAGCATTCTATTTAGGGTGGCAGTCAGTGGTGTCATGGTGCGGGAACGCCGTTCCGGCACTGGTTAAGAAAAGAAAAAAAATAAATAGAGAATTTGGGTTTTGTAAACAAAAATTAGCAGTGCGTTCCGGCACTGCTAATTTTGCCATGACACCACTGGTGGCAGTGAATAAAATTAAGATAGCTATGATGGTAACCAACGTTCTGAAAGGACTTGGTACATGAAGAAGAAGAAGGACTCTCATCACCACTGTTAACACCATTTTAAATAATGGTCAAATGATGTGACATCACATGTGAATTTAATGAACTACAGTAGAACCCCGCAAATCCGAACTAATTGGGGGGACAGCCTGTTCGGATTCCGAAAAGTTCGGATTATCCGAAAGTTAGCCTTAACTAGTAGTTCAAAGCTTTCATTGTGATATTGAGTAGCCAAACGTTCTCGCAAGAGTGTGGACAATATTTTTGGACTCCAAGTTGACTACGAGAGAACCAAAGTAAGTTTGTGTTTAACCTTTATAAACACTTTATAAACCTATATATTAAAGTATAATATTTATTTTTAAGAAATTTTAAATGTCAAAGTCCTAGTAATCCTACATTGTCCAATTTTCTGGCTTTACTCTGTATAATAAACATGTTATTGTTCGGATTTACGGGGTTCTACTGTATATCACCCAATTATGAATTATTGCCATAAAGGAAGATAATATCTAGACTAACAGTTCTGAAGTAAGGAAAGATGGAGTAAAGAAGTGATATCTGAAAATAGAATACAAGCAAAAGAAATAAAGGAAGAACGATAGTAAGTTAAGGAGCTGAAATAGCCAAAACATTGTATAAAAAGAATGTTAATCAGAAAAATCTTGAGACATATCGAGGAACTGTTAAATTAAGTCTGGGTACAAGTTGAGTTTTATCTATTGATATTTTGCAGAACTAGAGAAATATAAGAAAAATATTGTATCTGCTTCTAAGACAAATGCAATTTTACAGGAAACGTACAAGGAAAATGAGAACCAGGAAGGCGAAGGATTTTCCGACTGAAAAATCTACATATTTTATGTGGCTCAACACAACAGCCACAAATCTTTTCAGAGCATCAGTTTGCAAAGTACAGATTGCCATGAGGGTCGCCAACATCCGAAACGAATAAGCACTACGAGAAGAGGAAGTCTTACATTATTATTGCCCTTATCGTGAAATTTCACAAAAGTGAGTGTATCGAAAGAAAAAAAAAAGAATATGTTTGGTTTAATTCTCTTTTGAATTGTTATTACTGTTTTTTTATGTACATAATCGTAGAATTTATTGCTTTTATTAGTAATTTTGTGTAAAATTATAATTTTACCATATCTTAAGTTACTACCAACTATGTTCTTTCTTTCTTTTTTATTTCTTCAAATTTCTTTCCTCACACACAATTTTACCATCGAACTATGAAGATTTGTCGAAATTTGTCGTGTCGGGAGATGAATAGGTTATAACTGCTGTATTTTTTTTATTTTATTTTTTTATATAAGATGACTTATTGCTCTTATTTATTGATACCTATATAGATGTATAAGTGAATTAATCATATTTATTATGTAAATAAAGCGAAACTTCTATTAAAAGTGTCAAAATCGTAGTCATGTAAGTGTTTTCTGGGTATTTATCATTGTTGCTTAACTACTTACTGGAAATAGTCATAACTTTTGGTCTCGTTCTGTTCTTCTCATTCTCTTCAATCTTGAACATCAGTAGCTTGTCCAATCTCAAATTTTTTAGGCGTATTTTTTTACATCATTTTGCATTTAGTCATCTTTATCCTTCGTGACATATTTTTGTTGGTTTTTGGGTCTGTCCACAAGATGTTTAGTACAGTAATATATAACGAAGATACATTTTAACCAGACAAAATCGAACATATAGTGAATTTTTTATCTATTGAACGCCTGATATTGTCATGTTCTATTCACAACTCTTCTATTTGATTTATTTCTTCACTACAAATATGTACTATTATATAACTTTGATGAAATTAATTTACTATTTTGTTAAGCAGGAGTATAAAAGGTGTTGTTTCCTTTCTCTACAGTGACATAAAGTGTATTAAATTTGTGGCTAACTGAACGAAGGATAGAAAATTGTTAGATAAGTTTTGATTATTTCCATTCTTTGAATTGACCACCATTTTTCAAGTATCTACTTAGTTATTTAAGAGCGTTATTCATATATATGTTATTAACCTTTTTATTTTTAGGTAGTTTTGTTTTTAGATTATATTTACATAGTTAGCGTTTTGTACATAAGACATACTTGTAATATATATAATGTTTTGGATTGACATATAAACCCAAAAAACTAAAATTAGTCTTTTTTTTCTTGAAGTCTAATAAACAGATCATTGTAGTTATTACATACAGGTGTAGCAAAAGTAAGTATTTATTATCTGATGACGATATCTCATGGAGAAATGCTCAAGTTATATCTTATGGTTCGGATGTTCCAGAAGAAAATTGAGTCTTTTGGTGAGGATTATTTTAGTGGGAACTCATTACAGGTTAGAAAATTAGAATAAGGTCTTGAGAGTCTTGGAAGTCTTACAGGTAAGAGTGTGAAGCCAACAGATGCGCTTAAAAAAGGAGAGAACAATTCCTTGCATTCATGAGCCAGAGGAAAAAGCAAAGGCTGAAAGTACTAGGTGAAGGATATAAATTGTAGGGAAAAATAACACTAGGAATGGAGTTGGTATAATTGCCGATAGTAAAAAAATGAAAGAGTACATAGTAGAAGTTGTAAGAACGTGTGATAGAATAATAAAATTGCAGTGAGATTTAGAGTTGATAAGGAAGTATTGAATATTATCTGTATCCTTGACTAAAGCATGGATGGACGACAGTGAAAGAACAGCTTTCTATGATCAATTGGGAAACACTGATATTTCATCAGATGTAAAAGTCTAGTGGTTCTAATGCACAATTTGGACCAATCCAAGACAGCATTAAATAAAGCGATTGTTACATAAAAAGACGATATAATGTGAATGTAAGGACTGCAAGATAATAGTGACACAGTAAGCCAACAACACAAGTTGCTTGTGCTGGACAAAGAAATAAAAGAGCAAAACTAAACCAAAATAGAGAGTCACAAAAAATCAAGTGGTAGATCTTAAAGATCTATTCTGGGCAAAAATAATATAGAAAATGTGTTGCAACGTGAAAGAAACTCCTAATATAATTTGGAGGAATAAGTATCATTAAAAGTACTGCTATTGAAATTTGAAAAACTGTCAGGAAAGAAGTTACCTGCAAGGTGAGTGTAGTTGTGCTCACTACGGAGCAATAGATTGTATCCTCGCTCCGACCCTTGCTCCCTGGTATTTATATTCGTGAATGCTCGCATTTAAAATAATGTATTTATTTTACATAGCAATCGAAACTATATTATCGATCGCTATGTAAAATAAATACATTATTATAAATGCGAGCATTCACGAATATAAATACCAGGGAGCGAGGATACAATCCATTGCTCTCCGTAGTGAGCAAACCCTTACACATGAGGTGAGGAGAGTTAATTATCATCTGTTTACAAAAATAAGGGAGATATACAACAATGAACAAACTTCAGGGCCACAAAACTACTTAGTCACACCATAAAAATATGGAAGAGTGTTTATTCATATACATGAAAAAACTGAAATATATCCAGTAATCAGTTTCCCTTTATGAAAGACATATCAACAGTAATAATAAAGAAATAAATGCTAATATGTATGGTATTCATTAATCTTGAGAAAGCATATAAGCCCCTAGAGCAGTGGTGCGCAAACTTTTTAAATGGGGGGCCACAAAGTTCAATAAAAATGCTATAGAAGGGTCAGAATTATAGAAAAAATGCATTTTGTGTTGCGACTCTATGTATACTCTTCATGTCAGTGGATCCTCGGCGGGCCGGATTAAATATTTTCGCGGGCCGTACTTTGTCCATCACTACCCTATAGAGATTCTGTGGTGGGCACTCAGAAATGACTCACCAGTGAATATGTAAAGATTGCGGGATGTATATCAGGGAGTTACAACTAGTGTTATAGACCAGGGCGCATCTGTAAAAATATTAGTACATTTGGACGTTGAGAGGTGACTCGAATTTTTTTGCAGAAATTGCTTGAAAATAAATCAGATAATAATATTTGATTTATCCTCCCTCTTAAAAAGGTCCGGAACATTGTTTAAATAATCAAAATATTAAGGAAAAATTTGATTTTTTTCTTGGTTTTTTGATTATAACTTTAAAAGTATTCATTTCCGAGAAAAGTTGTACTAACAAAAAAGTTGCGTAATTAAATTTCCTACAATATAGAATTGGTTAAAAATTAAAAAAATAGTCACCCTTGTTGCAAAATAGCAATAATTGTGAAAAAAACATACAAAAACAAGTATTCGTATTTTACGTTTTTCAACCATTTATACTACACTTAGGACCTTCATATTTCACCCTGAAAAACTTTATGATACAGTAAAACAATACTGTAAATTTCATTAAGATCGGTTCAACAGATTTTGCAAAATAAATTTTGCAATCCAGCTTTCGTAAAAAAAATTCATTTTTTCAAAATGTTACAAGACTGAAAATAAAGCAAATAGCAAGTTGAAAATTTTTTTGCGTATAGAAGTGTACTGTACTTTTAATTCGCAATTTTGCAAAATTAAAATCGATTAACACCACGGCGTCAGGAATTTTTTTACAATAAACATTAAAATTATTGGTGCTACGCGCAGGACAGCGGATAGTTTGCTCTGATTGGGCATTCCAATGACCTTTGATAATGATTGATACATTTTAATTTTTATTACATTTCGATATAAAATAAATTTGTTTATTGCAAAATAAAAACACATACTCTATCTTTGAAATAAAATAACACTTTTATTAGCAAAAACTTTTTTTGTTCATATATTTTAACTTAAATAATAAAAGTTTATTATTTTTAAACATATGCAATTTTTTAAACAATATTTCACAAACAATAATAAAATTAGTTTGATTTTTGTGGAATTAAAATACAACAAAATATAGAGTAAGAAAATAATATATTAGATAAAGATTGGAAGAAATTTTGGTGGAAATCAACTTGTGTGAATCGAACACCGCTGTCCTGCGTGTAGCACCAAAAATTATTGTTTATTTTAAAAAATTTCTGACGCCGTGGTAATTAATATATTTTAATTTTGAAAATTGCAAATGAAAGGTACAGTACACTTCTATAAGCAAAAAAAAATTCAACTTGCTATCTGCTTTATTTTCAGTCCTGTAACATTTTGAAAAAATGATTTTTTTTGCGAAAGCTGGATTGCAAAATCTATTGAACCGATCTTAAAGAAATTTACAGTATTGTTTTACTGTATCAAAGTTTTTCTGGGTAAAATATGAAGGTCCTAAGTGTAGCATAAATGGTTGAAAAACGTAAAATGCGAATACTTGTTTTTGTATGGTTTTTTCGCAATTATTGCTATTTTGCAACTAGGGTGACTATTTTTTAAATTCTTAACCAATTCTATGTTATAGGAAATTTAATTACGCAACTTTTATGTCAGTACAACTTTTCTCGGAAATGAATACTTTTAAAGTTATAATCAAAAAACGAAGAAAAAAATCGAATTTTTCCTTCAATTTTTGACATTTTGATTATTTAAACAATGTTCCGGACCTTTTTGAGAGAGAGGATAACTCAAATATTATTATTTGATTTATTTTCAAGCAATTTCTGCAAAAAAATTTGAGTCACCTCTCAACGTCCATCTCAAAACAAATGCGCCCTGAACTATTAGGCCAAGCGTGCGAGACTAATAAATTTCATTTACTTTAAAGTGGGATTGCCTTAAGGCTCGGTGCTTAGTCTTTATTCGCATCAGATCACAATGAAACTACAGAGTAACGTTCCCTGGTTTTAATGTATTCTGATGAGATGTTTTGTGAGTAGGAAATAGTGAAAGCGATTTAGAACAAAAACTAGAACAACTGGAGTGGAGACGAGCTCTTGAAGAAAGGTTTAAAACTTAGTAGAAGAAAAGCAGAGTATTTGGTAAAGATGCGACTTATTACAAACAAAATGATGTCTGTGGATGGTGAAAAGTAATAGTTTTAAGAATCTAGGATCGGTATTACAAAGTAATGGGTACATAGATGCACGCAAAAATTCATTTGCAAAAACAAATGACTTAAGGAAAATCCTGAAAAATTCTTACAATGGTTTGCAAATATGTACAGCATTACCTTACAAATCTTGTATTTCCTATACATGTGGTAGTATGGCATTGTCAGATCTAAGGTGAATAGAATCTATTAGCGTATTAAAAACAATACATAATATGCTGATTCTAGTATAGTATATGGCTTAACACCACATGTGGGGTTTCGCCTTTTAAATCCATTTTACGGGGTGGATCAGCCCCCATGATCATTGTATTTGTTCACTAATATGTATCCATTTCGTCCGGTCGATTGCCTTCTCTTTCCATTTAGTAATTCCTGCCCCTCTTAGGTCTTCCTCTACTTCAGTTAACCATTTCGATCTGGGTCAACCATGTCTCCTTTTTCCTCCCGGTTGCCACAATACCGTAGCTTTTGATACTGATTCTGGTCCTTGTCTCCATATATGACCCAGCCATTTGGTTCTTTGTACTTTTATTTTCTTTACTATATCTTCACCATTCAATTATTCTAAAATTTCTTTATTCGTTCTCCTTCGATTCTCACTGGAGTATTGTCCTTATTATCTTCCGTTCATTTATCCTTAATTTCTCTTCTTTTTTTGTCATAGTTTCTGCTGCATACATCGTTATTTATCTTATTATTGTTTTATATAAATATTCATTTTTGTTTGTTTGGTCAATATAGTTTTCTATTTGTTTGATATACCCAGTTTGTCGCAGTTATTCTTTCTTCAATCTCCGTTTTTCTTTCCCCTTTGTTGTTTATCATAACGCCCAGGTATTTAAATTTCTGTACGTCCTCGAATTTTTTATTTCCTATCCTTATCTCCCCATTTTGTTCTGCTTTTCAGTCTCATTAATTTTCTTTTCATTAATTCTTAGTCCCACTTTCTTTCCCTCTTCTTCAATCTGCATTAATAATTTTTTCATGATTTTTCGTGTTTTTGTTACTATCACTATATCATCTGCATAGGTGACTAGTTGGTAACCTGATGCCCTTAGGTTTCCCTTGTGGATCTTTCTTAACACAAAATCTACTGTCAGGTTAAATAGTGTTGCTGACAGCGAGTCACCTTGTCTCACTCCTTTATTTATTTTGAACTCTTCTGTTCCCCCTTTTTGTGTTAGAATACTGATTTTTGATTTGTTCATTGATATTTTTATTAGATTTCTTAATTTTTTACTTACTCCTTGATATTTTTGGGCTTTCATTATTTCCTTTATCTTTATTGAGTCAAAGACTGTTCAAAGTCTATAATCAGTATTACAAAGTAATGGGTACATAGATGCATGCAAAAACAAATGACTTAAGGAAAATCCTGAAAAGTTTTTACAATGGTTTGCAAATACAGTATTACCTTACAAATTTTGTATTTTCCTGAACATGTGCTAGTCCGGCATTGTCAGACCTAAGGTGAATAGAATCTATTAGCGTATTAAGAACATAATATGCTGATTTTAGTAACTAGTAGAAGAAAAGAAACACAGGGATAACTCAAACTAAAAAACTTTATTCTCAACTTATTTATTAGATGTCAAAAAAAATAAAACAAGGTAAGATATTAATTTATATGATGCCAATCTTGTTGGCAACATCTAGAGCATCATAATCTCTAGCTAACCTTACATATGCCTTCTTTTTGCCATCGGGCCTAATTAAGGTGTTGACCTTGGCTACATTGATATCATACAATTTCTTAACTGCAGCTTTAATGTGGTGCTTGTTTGCCCTAGTGTGTACTAAAAATACCAACGTGTTGTTATCTTCAATCTTCTTCATGGCTGCTTCGGTGGTCAATGGGAATTTGATGATATTGTAAGCATCCATGCGGGATCTGTGGGGAACACTCCTCTTGGGGTATTTGGGACTCCTGGGTGGTCTGAGGGTCTTAGGACGACGGAAGTGGACTGAGTTACGGATTTTCCTTGAGTGTGTTCCATTGGGGCCTTTAATTACCTAAAAAAAATATTTTTAATATTAATGTCTTGTTATTATGTGTAATTACATACAGTTGGAAAAATGAAAGAATACCCATGAACAGACATATAAAACACGCTGTATTTTCCTGTCACCGTGTCACAAAGGAAAGTGTCCAGTGCAAGTACATGTATAGTCGGTTCGCTAAACTCAGACGCAACTGGCTAGATACTTTAGTTGATAATTTTTTTGTTTTTTGCCAATTTTGCAAAAATTGACAAAATTACTAAGTATTTAGTGATTATTAAATATTTAGTAATTATTTTTTGCCAATTTTACTAAAATTGGCAAAATTATCGACTAAAATATCTAGAAAGTTGCGTCTGAGTTTAGCGAACAGACTATAACAATAATTATTACATGTACTTGAGCTTTCCAATTTTTTGTGTGACATGGTGACAGAAAAATACAGCGTGTTATATATGTTCGTTCATGGGTATTCTTTCATTTTTCCGACTGTATGCTTGATGAATATGAAACAAATGTATTGGTGGAGACATTTGTTATAATAAATATTGTATGTGCATTCATAAATGAAATCTTTGATGTTTCACTACAAGTTACATTTTCGTTAGTTGGGGCCTTATGCCTTATAGATAGATAAATAGATAAATTTATTGATCTTTTTGTATCATTTACATGACATAAGACAAGTCACAAACATGGTATACTTATAGTAGATAGATAGATAAATTATTTTTATAGTACAATAAGTAGGTTATTAAAAAATACTACACTAAAGTAAACTAAAGTTATCTTATTAAAAACATTAATGGTAACAAACATTTAGTAGAGAACAAGATTACGAGACTGATAAAATATTGTTAAAAGTATAAAAATATCGAAATCAGTTGCTAGCTATTAAAATTTCCATTCAACTGATCTGAAAAGTTTTCCCTTGGTTGAGGTTGAGGATGTTCCAGGAACCGTTGACCTTGCCTGAAGTTGAATCGACTAAAATATACGTTTTTCGACCAGGAATTTTTTTCGTAACTTTTTCCTGTAGAGAGGGATTGACTCCTATCATAAAGGCTTGGTTATTGGATCGGACAAAGTATGTTGGAAGTTTCTTTACATAAGTATTTTGTTCGCCTGATTGTTTTGTAATATAGGCCTTTATATTGTCTTCTGTTACAGTATCAGGGACTCGTGACAAGAAAAGCCAGATTTTCTTCTCAGTTTTACCTACACCCTGGAAATTTTCATCCCCATCTCCATGCCTATATTATGGTTACGGGTTTTCCTAGTTTTCCTTTTTACTGAGGTAAAACCTTCTGCTTCCGATGGGTGATGATTAGCTTAATTTATTTTTGATGTTGAAGATTTCATTCCTGCCAGATTGTCATTGGTTAAGTTGATTACTTCATTTAATTTTTGTTCACTTTGTACTCTCATGATTTCAGCTGCTACCTGGTTAACCTTTATTATTGGATCACCCTGTAAATTAGGAGTTCCCATATATGTTGGTGATGACAAATTGCCTTGATGTTTATTTTTGTTGATTTGGTTTTTGTTACAGATAAGGTTTTTGTATCACTTACCTTATCTATTGGAAGCAAGTTTTTTGGTTGGTTGCTATTTTGATATGGTCTTGGTAGATTTTTATTAAATGATGAAATTTCATTTTCTAATGACACTATTTTCTCCTTGAGCAAAAGGATTACCTGGCATTTATCAGATATTATAGTGTCTTTGCCTGTTATTATTTGTTTCAAGAGTTTGATTTCTTCTCTAAGATAGGAGTCTTCATTTATGTCAATCTCAGCAACTTGTTGAGATGGTTCATGTTTACAGTCTGTTTTTTTTAGTTCACTAGCTTGTTTTAAACATGCTGGGTGGAATATTTCACTGCACTTTATGCACATCACTTTACTTTTAACTTTTTTGGAGCAATGTTTACATGTATAATTTACATTTTCATTGGGAGCAGGTGAAGTGTCAACTGCTTCACCCGCTATCTTTTCTCTTATCCCACCAAAGCTACACAAAAGCAACAAGATTTCGAGATGTCACAGGTAGACAACATGAGTTGTTCCACAAAGCAACCTGTTTTCTACATCTCTACTACATTCAGTTCAGTGAACAATGCCATCACGTGAAGGCAATGATTTCCCTTTACGTTATTTAAACAATACTACCACACACACCTCTTGAATGTTGCTCTTAAACTGATCTGACAAGTTGTTTGACAAAAAGATACTGATACTTAGCTTGATTGTCTCTTTGTCAGAACGTTGGTGGGAGTACTGTGTATATAAACCATCGCTTATACAAATAAAGATACATTGTAACAACATCGTGTTGCTGTCATACAGCTTTGATGGGACAAAGGCATTAGTCAGCTTCCAACAAAATGAAACATCCATTATAACATAAAGACAGTGTCAAAGTACAGTTTCTTGCTATTTTTATAGACAAAGGACATCGCATACATCTTATGGAAAATATAATGTCACTCAAATTCAATAAAATTTATACGAATAGATTCGTTTTAAATTAACGGTCAAATCTTATCATTGCGCCAACTCCATATTTTCAATAATAAGAGCAGAAATTGATATAAATAAATCTGAAATCAAATGGATACGTACATAAGTTAGAGAGAGAAAAAATATTTTATAATACCCAAATTGTCGGTACTCCATAAATCAGCGGATTAGTTTCACCAATCCGCTTAGGCCCAGCGGGGTTTAAGCTCTTTTGAATAGCACCCAGAGCAATAGTGATTATAACTGACAGTTTTACAGACTCCAAAAATGTGATTTCGATAAACTTTAATTGCAATTTGCACCGTAATTAATCATAATTAAGAGTTGGCGCAATGATAAGATTTGACCGTTAATTTAAAACGAATCTATTCGTATAAATTTTATTGAATTTGAGTGACATTATATTTTCCATAAGATGTGTGCGATGTCCTTTAGTCATTCTGTACAAACAGTATTTAAATTAAGTATGTATTAATTCATGAGAAGACAATACCCCAATAGAAGAATTCAGTGATGAGTGTGCAAACAACCTGCAGAATCACGCAAAAGATGGAAAACATAATACATTGTCAAATAAAAAGAGATGAAACTAGTAGAGCTATAAAATTATCTACAGAAACCTATAAATTTACATTGCATTACATAGTTTCCCACCTTTAGACATATCGGACAATAGGGAACTTGCATAAAATTTTAAAATTCGAAAAAAATGTTATAAATCACAACAGAACGTAATTTAAAACATGTATCAAAGATTAAAAAGTTTTGTTTGGCTTTCGTTTGGCCCCTAAAGATGATTAAAAATTCAAATTAAAACAGGTGGCCCAAAACGCATCGTGACGTCATTCGTTTAAATTATGTTTACATTCTTCCAAAAAAGTAAACAGAATTTAAAATTAGACATTATAAACGTCAGTAGAAAATACAGTTATGTAACCTCACAAGTGTTTTTGATCGTTTGAACTATTTTAAATTGACTAAAGTTTCTCTAAACCAAGGCCAGAAAACAAAAAAAATATATATATATAGATTTTAAATTTGTACTTGTTATTATGAGGTTTTAAGGCGTGAAATTTTGGAAATCTTATTTTTAAAGGAAACTGAATATTATTATGCAATAAAAAAATGTGTAAGTTCCCTATTATTTTTGGCATTCGTTTTGACACTGACACTATTAAATGACATTTAAAATAGTTCAAACGATCAAAAACACTTGTGAGGTTACATAACTGTATTTTCTACCGACATTTATAATGTCTAATTTTAAATTCTGTTTACTTTTTTGGAAGAATGTAAACATAATTTAAACGAATGACATCACGACGCGTTTTGGGCCACCTGTTTTAATTTGAATTTTTAATCATCTTTAGGGGCCAAACGAAAGCCAAATAAAACTATTTCAATATTTGATACATGTTTTAAATTATGTTCTGTTGTGATTTATAACATTTTTTTCGAATTTAAAATTTTATGCAAGTTCCCTATTATGACAACTATCACTGTGACAGGATAATTTTATACAATTCTCCCATCACAGACATCTAAAGGTGGGAAACTATGTAATGTAATGTAAATTTATAGGTTCCTGTCAATAACTTTACACCTCTACTAGTTTAATCTCTTTTTATTGCACAATGTATTGTTGCCATTTAGCTTTTACGTTATTTTGCCAGTTATTAGAGTGCTCATCACTGTATAAAATTGTCTAATAAAGAGAAAATTATATGCTGATGATGCCTAAAAACATCATGCCGATACTACTGTCAAGTGCGCATGACTGCTTTAGGTGTCATGCAGATATGCACAAGATTGGTTTTTAGAGTTTAGAGGTTCATATCTATTTGACTTCACTGAAACAAGTTGTCTTTCTATCATTTTGTCAACAATGAAAGAGTTAATATCAAATTACATGCCCATTTGAAATATTACAAAAATATAAAATTGTATTAATAGCTCATGTAAAGTTCTTGAAGAAACAAACACAAAATCATATATTAAAGTTTGATATTTGATATTTACAAGACAAGCCATAAAAAATAATAAAATACATACAAGAGACTGGTGGAAATGGGGCATACTAAATATTTATGAAAGGTCCACATAAGAAATTAGTATAGAATAGGGTTACCAAATCATAAACTCGAAAAACGGGACCCATCCAAAGATGGTTGGAGGCAATACTCTTCAGGGTGCCTCCATCGAGACGTATTCATTGAAACATGCTCTTTTTAGCTACTTTGAGTCATAAACCTTTTTCATTTCATTCAGTATGAATATGTAATTTAATTTAAAGTATGGGGCATACAATAAATAAAAACAATGATTTTGCAGCTTAAAAATGAAACAATCCCATTTTTATGGGACACTTGGTCACCCTAGTATAGAATGGTTACCTATTTATGTCAAGTCAAAGCAATATTTAGAAAATAGGAAAAAATTGCAACAATCTAATCTAGACTGTATAGAAATATAGATTTTTTCAATAATGCACCTTCTGGATTTACTGTTGATTACTTCTTGACAATGTAAAAAATTTGTAACATTTTCATTTTAGGTCCTAGGTGAGCTCTAGGTAACTTGAGCTATATTTTGTTAGTCATATTTTGGACTAATAATATGAAACTATCCCTAAATGGCAATTTGGCTTATATTTTTATTATTACTGATTTCTGATCATTTCTAATTGATGCCATCTGTCATCTGTTGATAATTTGATAAATTTTTGAGAAGGTCCTCGACTGCTTTTAGTAACTTTTAATTTTTTGTAAGAAATAGTGTTTTTTATTTTGGTGATTGTTTTATATTGTGCAATTATCCTATAAATAGAAAGTGTACATTTTAGTGGTTTTTTGTTTCTTGAATTATAAAAAATCGTCGCATATTTAGAAATGTAACAAATTTTATAATATGTAAATTCAAATTTGGTACTTAGCAATAAATTAAATGTAAAATTTCTATTTCATGAATTTTTAAATGAATCTAGAAGGGCATTAATAGAAAGAAAACACACTTTTCACATTTTTATTTTGGTTTGCCAAGAAAAGTGTTAACACATTCGCTGTCATATGTTGCCAAAAGAGGTTTTGCACTACTTGAGTCAGGTGCTACTATCACCTGTTGGTATTCACAAACTATGGAATTAAATAGGTTCTTTCATACTGACTCAATATTAAAGTAACTGAATATATAAGTGACACAGAGTAACTGATAAGTAGATGGCAGCGAAAATGACACCATAACAGTGCCATTCAAGTCAAATTCAGGTATATCGGCCCTTGCATAGAATAACATAACTAACATTTTTTGTGATTTTGAGTTACAGTGTTCTTCTTGTACAACTTTTTATGCGCTACCTGCCGGTGTGGCTGTAACTGTAATTTATAAGAAAGATTCCGAATGGAGTAATACTTTACATACCTACAGATACAATGTATCAAAATAATTCTCATATTTTAAAACTACACTGTAACTGTTGTTACAATTTTATTCGCCACACTGGCTGCTAAGTTCCGATAATTTTGTGCAGGTAGATAATACATGTATGTCAAATAACAACATCGTAAGTGCAGTTACAAAGTTAATGCTTATACCAAAAACTAACTACCACAGTTAACCCTCGGAGTACGAAGACTGGGTCAAGCGTGACCCGAAATTCACTTATTTCTTAATATTTTATGAAATAATTTTTTTTTAAAATCCGATCGATCGTAAGTTCTCCTTATTTGTTTCAATTTATTTTTTCGTATATAATTCGTGAACATGCAAATTACAGTTTTTCCTCTACGCAACATCTATAAGGCTGGGTCAGTCTTGACCCGGTCTTCGGATTTCGAAGAATATTTTCAATATGTTTGTAGGTACACGTAAATCGCAGCCGTCTCTGTTTACGGGTATACGTATTCAAATATATGGCCGGAGCGAATTTACCTATGCCCGTTTTCTGTAAGGTATTAAAATCTGGCCGCCGGAGCGAACTAGTGTATGCCCATGGAGAACCATCTTAAAAAATGTAAATACAATAATTTAGGATTATAATTGTTATGTTTGTTTGTTTTTTGTTGAATTAAAGATACTGTTTAATAATACTGACTATTTAAAACATCCTTATAAATAAAATGAGAATGGGTCACGCTTGACCCATCTTCGTAATCTAAGTAAGTCACATAATCTCCGTACTCCGAAGGTTAAAAAACCTATCCTCTACTCAAAAAAAGTAGACCTTATTCTAAAAGAGGAGTTCAACATTTATATAATTACTTACTTCTTACACTGAAAATATGTCACATGAATATAAAAAAAGAAATCAAAGAAATTGGTATCTTTTTTTATCATTTCTGAAGCATATCATAAATAATGCTGGTTACGTTATTCTTTGCAGGGGTCGATATAACGAATAATAAGATCAAAGTCATAATGAATTGATATTTAAACATCTCCAACCAATTATTAATAATATCTATAGTAACACAGAAGTACGTTAAAATTAAATATAAGTTAAACTCTGGAATCAGTAGTGTGTGAATATTTGAAAACCTTTCATTTATTAGCATTAAGTATACTAATGTATTATCAAAATTATTGTATAATTATCAGTAAGTGAAACAGAATTCATTGGTATAAATTTCATATCCGTAATCAGTCTACTCATAAAGGAAACTAGAACCCCATTTTTAAATAATTAAAACAAATCTACTTACTTTCTTTTGGATTTTAAGTGCTCTCGCTACTTGCACTGCACTGGCAGCTGGCTTTTTGCCAACACCTTTCTGTTGTTGTTTAACAGGAACATTCTTCTTGGGCTTAGCAATAAGAGTTGCGGGAGCCTTGGCCTTTCCAGCAGCAGCTGGTTTCTTTCCTGCAGCCTTGGCTGCGGGTTTGGCAGCACCTTTGCCTGCAGCCTTTCCAGCTTTAGCAGCAGCGGCTTTTGGTTTGGGGGCAGCAGCTTGCGCTTTCGCGGAGCTTTTGGCTGAGGCAGCTTTAGGTGCGGGTGCAGGGGTTTTTGAGGAAGATGCTTTCTTGTCAGCTGGTTTGCTTGCAGCTTTGGCTGCTGCTTTTGGAGCTGGGGCGGGTGTTTTTGAACTTGAGGAAGAAGCTCCAGCGGCTCCGGCTGCTGGTGCGGCCGCAGGCTTCTTCTTTTCTTCCTTCTTGGGGGCTAAAAATATAATAAAAACATCAGAACATAACCTTCAAATGTTTACACACATACATGCCTCATGACTACTAAAATACGTTAAATAATACACAATTGGTCTACGGTAAAGATATATACAACAACTAATAGCTACTAGAGACGTTCAGATATTAATAAATTAGTAACATGTGGATATCGCCGCGTGGCCATATAAATACTACTTTTTCTAACAACAAAGGGATAAAACAAAACCCTTTTGGGGAAAAATAGAAAGTAGATAGTTAGTATTAACTTATTTACGGTTAAATTAGTTCATTATTTATAGAAATAAAGGATACTAACCGGATTTATCCGCTGCTTTTGGCTTCGTAGGTGCCATTTTACAAAGATAATCACTAAAAGGAAGTTAACCTAAGCGTGTTGACACTTTTGACGGATCAACGGAAATGACACTCGGTGAAGTTTTTGGCGGTATATTTGAATTTCTTTATCAATTTTGCTCTACTTTGTTGGAAACTAAAATTGAAACAAACATTTAAATAATTATCACATTGATAGTCACACTAATTTATGCACTCGTGCATATCCGATAAACCGTTTACCTAGTTTGTAGGTAATTATTCAAATGAACGTAGTTCATATCAAAATAAAACTTTTCAATACAAACAAAACATTTAGCAATCTGTTTCAAAAGTTTCGAGAATGTCTAAAACTCGTTATATAAATAAAAATATAATTGAATGTCCTGCAGATCGTGTAATAGACAACATTCCTTCTCCGTTTTTAACAAGGTGTTCTCCGTATGTTACACAAACGTTTAATTCAAAAGTAGATATGTTATTAAATAATATTGCAGACTGTACAATGATGAGTAAAATAATTGTGATAGGGGATGTGTCTGTAGGAAAAACGTGTTTGGTAAACAGGTAAACAAACATAATATAGAAAATATTAGTAGTAATAGATGCGCTAGATATAACTAAACCTAATTTAAAAAATTAAAAAGGAAAATCCGAAAATCTCAGTTGTTGGCTTTGTACAATGGTTTAAACTAACATACAATGAAGTAAAAAACTTCTTATTTATAATGGCATATTTTCTGTTTTTTTAAATCTATATTTTTAAGTTATATTTTTCAAAAACAAAGTATTTTCAAAGCTTTTGAATTATTTTAAATTAGGCAACCAGCATTACGCTGGTATGTTAAGGATTGCATATCATATATGGATAATTAGAAAAATGTTTAATTTTTTGAAATGGGAACTGATGTTTTTAATTATTTTATTTAATGTCCGACTGGTATATTATTTGACAAATAATGACATGATTTCGAAGTCCGTTAAATATGATATAATGCCCTAGGGCGTTATTTAGAAAAATAACGCCCTTGTTATTTAGAAAAATAACGCCCTTAAAAATAACGCCCTTGGGCGTTAAATTTAAATAACTAGTTAAATACTGTGAAGTTGACAAATAAAAACCTAAGTAAAACTACGGTTACCACAATTACGTTACGACTATTGCTGTTAAATGTACCGGGTGTCCCAATAAGAATGGCTCTCGGCCATATCTCAGGAACCGTTTATAGTAGAGCTTTGAAATAAAAAATTTTATAACAAAAGTTGCCTCAGGAAAAGCCTGGAAATTATTTTTATAATTGTGGGACCACCGCTAGAGGGCGTAATTGAATATCAAAAATTAAAAAATCTAAATTTTACAAAATTTTCCTAATGAAGGGGCACCGGAAATCCGATCGTCGTAATCTTCATAAAATTCTACGCATATTTGATTTGACAAGTTTAGGTCTACCTTTGGAAATAAAAGGTGGGGGTGAGTGGGAACCTTGTTATGAAAAACTGGCTGTGAGTCCGGTTCTGCTTAATCAAATTTTGCAAACTTGGTCTTGTTGAAGACAGATCTTTTTCGTCAATGTAAAAGTTATGATTTCGAACCAACTTACTGAGTAATATGCCAGCTAGAAGGCGTTATTTAATTTTTTTCAGAAATCTAGTGTTCCTTGGAAAATATTAAATACAAGCATGCATTTTTAATACCATATTACAAAATTAGACAAAATTAGCAACAGAATAGCGAAAACCGCATGTTAATACCTTTTTTCTATCTCGAGATATCTTACAAAACGTGTAAATTTAAAAACATAACTGTTACTGTCACCGGTAAACGAAATTCATTAAAAGTAGTGTGCTATGGAAACAACAAAGAAACATTTTCCAGCTGTCAACGTATATTAGGTCTTTTCAACGCTTCTCATTTGTTTCGAGCCTCGTTCATATCTCGTATATTAATATATTATACACGGATTATACGGCATATGACAGAGGCTCGAAACAAATGAGAAGCGTTGAAAAGCCCTATTACAAAGAAATAAAAACAACTATTTAGTGATGACATAAACGTTCAAATTTTTGCCCATCATTTTCGTTGCAAACATTTACTCTTTCAAGAGTAGATTGAACAGCAGTCTCAATTTCTGCTCTCGATATGCTTTGAATGGCGTTTAGTATTCTCTGGATAATGTATTCTAGTATGATGGGCAACAATTTGAATATTTAGGTCGTCACTAAGTAGTTCTTTTTTTCTGTGTTATATTTAATTTTAATAGTATTGTTTCTCTTTATATTGTTGTTTTAATTAATTATATTTTTATACGTTGACATCTGGAAAATGTTATTTTGTTTTTTTCCACAGCACACTACTTTTCATTAACTTAGTTTACCGGTGATAGTAACAGTTATGTATAAAATTTACACGTTTGTCGAGATATCTTGAGATAGAAAAAAGGTATCGACATGCGGTTTTCGCTATTCTATTGCTAATTTAATCTAATTTTATAAAGTATGATTAAAAATGCATACTTGTATTTAATATTTTCCAAAGAAAACTAGATTTCTGAAAAAAAATTAAATAACGCCTCCCAGCTGGCTTATTACTTATTAGGATGGTTCAAAATTATCACGCTTACATTGAAGAAAAAGATCTGTCTTCAACAAGACCCAGTTTTCAAAATTTGATTTAGCAGAACCGGACTTACAGCCATTTTTTTATAACAAGGTTCCCACTCACCCCCACCTCTTATTTGCAAAGGTAGCGTTAAACTTGTTAAATCAAATATGCGCAGAATTTGATGAAGAATACAATAATCGGATTTCCAGTGCCCCTTTATTAGGAAAATTTTGTAAAATTTAGATTTTTTTATTTTTGATATTCAATTACGCCCTCTAGCGCTGGACCCACAATTATGAAAATAATTTCTAGGCTTTTCCTGAGGCAAGTTTTGTTATAAAATTTTTTATTTCAAAGCTCTACTATAAACGGTTCCTGAGATATGGCCGAGAGCCATTCTTATTGGGACACCCGCATAGGCGTAACCAGGATGATCCTAAGGGGGGGTTACAACTACCTGAAAGGGGGGGGTTACAACTACCTGAAAGGGGGGGTTACAACTACTGGAAGGTCTCTGAGGGCTATGGTGTTAAGCGTATAGAGCTCAAAGTACATCCTAATGGGGGGGGGTTACAACCCCCAAAACCCCCCCCTGGTTACGCCTATGGACACCCGGTACTTATTTGAAAACTAATTAATTCAAAATTCATTCAAATTTTTTGCATATAAAGAAGAATTTAATCGAACATTAAACGTTGAAGGCACCACGGGTATTATAGATAATAATAACGCTTTTGGTCAACATAGGCGTCACCAAGGGGGTTTTGGGGGTTATAGCCCCCCATTGGGATGTACTTTTTGAGCTCTATACGCTTAATACCATACCCATACCCCCCAGAGACCTTCCAGTAGTTGTACCCCACCCCCTTAGGATCATCCTGGTTACGCCGTTGTCGGTCAACGTATATACCTCAAGCGTTATTATCCTTATAATACCCTTGGCACTTTAACTATAACAGTCTCTCTTAAAGATAAAAAACTAATAATAATAGGAATGTTAAGATATAAAAATTGTTTCACTTATTTATAAAATTTATGACAATTAGGAGTAATTATAATTTAAGTTATTGAATATGAATTAGACTACACTTTTTTTAATTCATTAAAATTGCACTATTTCTTTTATACGCGACATAGGTAGTATTATTTTTTTAATATTCAGGTTTTGTAAGAAGATATTTGATGGTAACTACAAAGCAACAATTGGAGTGGATTTCGAAGTTGAAAATTTTTTAATATTGAATGTTCCTTTTTCTTTGCAAATGTGAGTATAATGTTAAATATAAGTATTATCTATTAAAAATTTGAACAATATTAAAACTGTATCTAAACCATTTTAATAAATGTAGGCAAGTTCAATTAAAATGAAGCGATGGTAAGTGCAAAGGTCCTGATTTTTGAAGTTGAAGAGCAGAAAGCAGATCATACATATTTCTGGAGAAGTCTGGAGCATTAGAAGAAACAGAAACAGGCTAGCAGCGTTGTTTCATGTTTATGTTATGGCTGTGCCAGGCCAGGTCTTGTTTCTCATGAATATGTCATTATTGGTCTTACACTGGATTTATACATTCTCGACTTCATCTCAGTGTTAATATGTCGTTTTCGCCATATTGTAAAACTAAGTCATCGTGTGCCAGTCTATTTGTGTGTGGCTGGTCTCCACAACATGTAAAACTTTAGAGCCTAGAAACCCCAACCATGGCCCTCCATGGGCTGTCATTGATGATGATGATGTCTATTTGCTTTTTGTATCTCTGTCTCCAGGTCTCCGTATCTGAACAGTGTAATTGCAAGGTATTTTACATATGTCCATTACTTGTTGAATATTGACGCCATCATTTTTTATTTTACATCTGATTGGTTCTTTGCTGATTATGCATTATTTTAGTTTTCTGAGATGAGATCTTTAACATCTAATGTAATTATATTTTAGTTGGGATACAGCTGGCCAGGAAAGATTTAAATCAATAGCCCAATCGTATTACAGAGGAGCAAGTGGTAAGTGCTATATGCTTTCTGCTTCTTTCTTTTAAGATTCTTTTGTATATTTATGTTCAGACTCTCATCTAGGTACACATTTTCAATTTCATATTTCCTTTTAACATTATATTTAATAGCAGAGATTACTCATTCAAATAATTCATCTTTGATCTGATTACAGCAATAAGAACATCATTTTGTATAGAATAGAATAGAAATATGCTTTATTGTCATGCAAAATTTAACAATTTTATAGATAAAGCTTACAAGAATCATAAATAAGAACAATAACAAATAACAAATACAATTTATTAAAATGAAATCGTCAATATAAATAAAATATAATGAAGTGAAACAAAAAACAGTACCTACCTAACAAACAATCTATGGCGAAATTTAAAAAAATTTTCAAATTGCATAATCTACCTTAAGAAATTTAATTAGTTAAGTTAAACTGCTGCATATGACACTCAAATATAGATTAAGATTCTACTTATAAATAAGAATACTGTACTTTCTTAGTTATTGGTTAAGAAACTCTGCTATTGAATAATATGGTTTTTCAGATAAATAGGCTTTAGTCATTTTATGGAACTTGGGGAAAGTTGTTGCATATTTAAGTTGTAGAGGTTGTAAAGTTTTTTTTTTTGCAGAATATAATATAGATTTCTTTACTAACTCACTGGACGGGATCGGTAAATAGATGGCAAAGGTAGAATTTCTGGTGGAATAGTCATGTCTAGGTCTTGCTGGAAAGACATGTAGATGTTTACGAATTAACCAAACAGTTTCTAAATTATAAAGAAGGTAGTGTTAGAATCCTGTGATCTTTGAAGTAGCTTCTGCAATGTGTTGTTCTTCTGAGTCCAAACACATATCTTATTGCTCTTTTTTGTAATTTAAAAATAACATAGGATTGGGCAGCCGTACCACAACCCCAAAAAGGAAGACCATATCGAAGATGGGACTCGAACAAAGAAAAATATGTTATTTTGGAAGAGGGCTAAATTCATTTCCTTCGAAACAGATCTTATTGCATAGCAAGCTGAAGATAGTTTCTTGCTTAACACATCAATATGAAGGGACCATTTAAGGTTGCTATATAAAAAAATACCAAGAAACTTTACAGAATCAACGATACTGATCTTGCTGTTATGAAGAGATAAGGGTTAAAGAGCTCCTTTATAGGATAATGCTACTGTTTTATCTACTTTAAAAGAGAGTAAATTTGAATCGGACCAGGATTTTATTGTGAGTAGATCAGAAGTTATAGTAGCATGAAGAGATGCGATAGTTGAGTTGCTCCAAGTGATATTGGTATCATCAGCAAAAAGAAAAACTTTTCCCTCGATTTTTAAGCTAGTGACGTAATTAATAAATATAAGGAAAAGTAGAGGACCCAATACTAAACCTTGTGGTACTCCACATACAACATTTTTGAGACTAGAGTCTGTATCATTTGCTCTAACCAGTTGTTTCCTATTATCCAAGTAAGATTGAAACCAGTTTGAAGAAATACCTCGAATTCCATAGAAATCTAGTTTTTTTATCAAAATGTCGTGATTTACACAATTAAAAGCTTTGGCATAATCATAAAAACAGTCGCAGTGTGCAGATTATTGTTTAGTGCTTGATAAACCTCATGTAGTACAGAAAACAAGGCATCTGTGGTACATTTATTATTTAAAAGCCGAATTGATTTTGTGATAATATATTGTTATCAACGAGAAAGGACATAAGTCGGGCTTGTATGAGTCTCTCAATAATTTTGGAGAGTACCGGTAGTAATGCAATACGTCTACAATTGCAGGCATTTGATTTTTCACCACCCTTATGAGGAATAATGATGGCCGTCTTTAGGCACTCCGGAAATTTACCTTTCTCAAAAGAATCATTAATTAGAGAGATGAGGACTCCCAACACACTGTCTGGGAGATTTGAGAAAATTTTTATGGATAGTCCATCGGTACTACAGGAAGATTTGCTTTTGACCTGTGTGTGAGTTTTATTTCGAAGATCGTTTATTATGTACCTACCAAGTTTCTTTTGCAACACTTTTAGAACTTCTCAGACGATTTTGATAGTACAATTTTTTAGCTGATTTTATAAGTTTTAAATAGATTGCCCTGTACTTGGTGATATATCCAGTAACAGAGACGTTGGTAGTAAATTTCTTGATGTACAGTAGTGAACGCATATTTTTGGCTGATATGCGGACACCTTTGGTAGTCCAGGGTTTGTGATGTTTTGGCTTAATTGTGATTAAAGGAAACGCTTTATTGAAAATACATACAAGCTTATTCAAAAAGTCACTGAAATTATTATCGACGTTCATAAAAGGAGAGGGCCACTCAGGGGTTAAGCATAAATTTTGGAATTTATAAAAGTTTCGAGCGGAAAAAATCCTGCCTAAACGTCGAGTATTCGAAGAGGGCTTGCTAAAGATGTTAAACTTCGTATAAACCGCTTCATGATCAGATAGTCCCGCATTAACAGTTGTAGCGCAGATATCACGGGGTGAGAAATCTGAGACAATATAATCAATTATGGTAGATGAAGTTTTTGTAATCCTTGTAGGAGAATCAATGTGCATTGTTAGATCATACGATTCAAATATGTTGACCAGGGATATTTGTGTAGCACAAGCAGCAGCATAATTAATGTTAAAGTCCCCACATAAAATTTTTCTGCTTTTATGGGGCAGGTCATCTAACAAATTAAGCAGGTTCTGAAAAAATAGTTCCACGGAAGAGTCAGGTGATCTATAAATGCAAATAATATAAAGATTAAAGTTCTTACTGTAAACTAAGGAAAACTCAAAGAATGCTTGGCTTAATAGAAAATCATATTTTGTTACCAGAGAAAAATCATTATTTGTACACCGAGAGAACAATTTCTTTTCTCCTAAAACACCGATTTCTTTGAGCAATATTTCTTAAAAGTTAACATATCCTATTAACTTAAACATACCGGTTCACATATAAAGAAACGAGTTTTTTAAACACAACTCAATAATTTCTTACAGATAATTTCTTCAATACTAAGAAATACATTAATGGTTAAATTTAATTTTCTTATCCTAAAGTTTTTATTTCTTAAATTGAAAACTACAAATATTTTGCAGTATAAGAAATATAATGTTAAGTTAATCCATATTTATATTTGTGAACAAGAAATTTTCTTGCAATCAAATAAATATTTTAAACCACAAGAAATAATTCTTCAGAAATACCCTCTGTAGTAACTGTGGTTATAAAATAAAAACTTTGTCATTAATGACGAAATTTTACTTGCAAAGAGATTTTCTTCCACAAAAGAATTGCGCAGATTAACTATTTATGATTTAGTCGTCAGTGTTTGTCAAGATGGCGTGATATGTTCATGTTCATATAGATGGATGTTGGATTTATTGGTGTACTTTAAAAATTAACGGATATTTTGAAGGTACGTACATATATAGGTATTAAATAAAAGTAAATTGAGTAATTTAAGATGTAATAATAATATTGTTGCGTATCCGAATGGTTAAAAAAGGAACATAATAGTATCTTTATATGCTTTTTAGGTATAATGATGGACGACTCTGAAATAAAGGAGCTTATTATTCTAACTGGGAAATATGCCACAATTTAAAGCTGGGACAGAATGATATAATATATAGCTTCAGAACAATATTAAAAAAGGAGTTATTAACCAACTACGGGGCCTTCCAGAAATGGTAGAACTTCATACATGTAAGTACCTTTTTAAAAATGTGTATACTTATGTATCAACTATAATAGGTTTCTTGAATGTATCGTATTCTATAAAAATATACAATACAACGCTATATCAAACATGGTGGTGCAACGCTGAGGATTTTTTCTGTTAATTTATTTGAGATAAAGAAATCAGTTAGTCTAAAAGAAATATATGATTATGGTTAGGAAATGTTATTGCCGAAAACCGTGAATTAGTTAAAATATATTAAATGACTTAGATGTAAACTAATAATACTTTCCCGTAATAAAATTTCTTAATGGTTAGGTATGCTGTCTCTTTTAGATTATAAAAATTAAGAAAATTACATATTATTATGTCTGCTTCAATGTTTTACATTGGTTGTATTTTCCCTCTTGTTTTAGCTAAACAATGGTTATTGTGTGACTTAATATTATACAGATAAATAATTAATATTTCATTAACAAAAGAAAAAAATAAACAAAGATGTGTAGGTTAAATAATGCCATGTTTGAACTAAATATGATTGATTATTATTAGTATTAATAGTTCTTACATGGGGCCGTGTATTTGTTTTTTGTTATTTCCTAAATTTGTCAAAATAAATATCTATATCTATATAAAAAAAATTATTAAGTAAGTTTACTCTTTCTACATAACGATTTTGTTTTAGTGAACTGCTGATATACAAAGTGCTATTAACAAAAGAAGGAAAATTTGAGGAAGTTGGATTTGCCTCTCCATCCTTTTATTGTTGTGAAGAAGCCAGTGGTTTAAAAGTGGAGAAAATATTTCTATGTAATAATAAAGTTTTATATCTTGTTTTATTAATAAATAATGATTTTACCTTAACACAATGATTTATTTCGCCGTATGTAATATCACTTTATTTTCAAGAAATATTCACTTAACTCTAAATATACGTTTTTCTCTGCGAAATATACTTATTTCTTAACATTAAATAAATTAATTATTAATAGTAAAATAATAATATTCCTTACTAAGAAATATTATTGCTCAGAAAGAATAGTTTTCTAGTGTGTAGAAAATATATTTTTATGACTAATAAAATTAATTAACATCAAGTGTAATTTCTTTCTGATAAATGGGTTTGAAGTTTGCCAGAAAGTGATAGTTCAATCATGTTTAAGATATATTTCTTTGGCTATAGTAGAATTTATTTGAAATATTTTAGAAAATTATATCTTACATACAAAGATATATTTCTTAGGCAATATGCCAAGTCGATCTTTCTTAAATAATAATAAAGTTTCTTTATGTCAAGAATTTTTGTCTCTCGGTGTAGAGAGAATCAGGGTGCCTCCGTGCGCTGAACTTGGACGATCGTACCTAGCAATAGTGGAATATTTTTCTACAAAAAAAGGCTCGTTGACGCCAAGCCAGTGCTCAGTAACCGCAACTATCGGAGGAAACCCTAATTCCTCTAGAAATAGAAATAATCCATCACATCTTATAGAACGAATATTAATTAGAACCATGCTAAAGTTGTTATCACTAAAATAATTTGAGGATTCTAGTACAATTGTTTGTATTCAATTCTTGTACAATTTGTTTGTTGTTTTAGCTGTGGTAATTGTCTTCGATCTTACAAAACCAGAGAGTCTTCATAACTGTCATACATGGTTAATGGAGGCATCACAGACATTTTCAGCAAAAACGCCATATTTGTTCGTGGTAGGAACCAAAAGGGATCTCGTAGTAAGTCAATATTACAATTTACCATAATTTTTTTACAACTAAAATAAAATTTAAAATTTCATTTCAACACACAGTTTGTTGTAAAACATCCTGAAGTTTGTAATTCAGAAAACATTACCTGAAATCGTAATAGACTTTTACGTAATCTAGTAATTTTTCGTGCACCAACCACTTCATTCCATGGTGTTCTGTCCAAAGTTTTTTCTTTCCAATTCCCAATATTACTTTTTTTGAGTCTTCATATACGCTGTGACGCTGGGACATATAATGAGGGGACAAAAGTACCAGCTACTACAATTAATTATTCAGGGAAAAATAATAGGTAAAAGATCCATTGGCAGAAGAAAACATTCATGGTTGAAGAATTTAAGAGATTGGTACAAGTGCAACAGCTGCCAATTATTTAGATCTACGGTATCAAAAATACGCATAGCCTTGATGATAGCCAAACTTCGGAACGAGGACGGCACCTGAAGAAGAAGATACGCTGTCCTTTCATCTCTTTCTTGGTTTACCTTTTCTTCCTCTTTGTATTGGCTTTCATGATAGTACAATTTTCGGCATTCTTTCCTTTCACCAACCTCTCTCTATCGGCTGCTGCGCGAAAGAATTCTTCTACCGTGGAACCACACCATTGTCTATGTATTATAAATATGTATCGCATTGCCTGTGCTTTGATTGCCGCCGTTATATTTGATTCGTTAGGCATATAGTTCTTTCTTATTCTTTTTTTTTCCATTGATCATCTATTGTCACACCTCCATATATTGATCTTTGTATTTTCCTCTCCCATCTTTCTAAAAAGTCTGTTTCTGGTTATTTAAGTACCTACTCACGATTCGCATTCATATTGTAGATTCTAATTTTTGTTTTTCTTGAGACATATTTGGATTTCATTAATGATCGCAATGCTCCATACTTGTTGTTTTCTTTTGATATTCTTGACTTTATCTCCCCTTTCCTATGCCTCTTTTCATCTAATTTTACACCCAGGTAAGTAAATTCTGAAACTCTTGTGAACATGTATGCATTTTCTCCTTCAATGTCGAATTGTCTTCTTTTTCTTTATCTGTTTCTTCATTATCATGTATTTACCCTATCGTAGGCCTGCTTTCAGTCGACGAACAGGACATATTATATACTGCTGTTTTATTTTCGTAGAGCGTAGTCTGAATTTCTTTTAGCGCAAATATTTGATCTGTCGTCAATGTATTGCTTCTAAATTCTGCCTGATATTCGCCCAATATCTTTTCCTTGTATTGATTTAGCTTCTATATAATTTGTGCCAAGATTTTATAAACTACTTCTAGCAACGCGATACCTCTATAATTTGCACATCTGATTCTGTCACCTTTTTGTGTATGGGGTATATTCTTGCTACGACCCACTCTCTTGTTTCTCCTTGTCATTTTTTTTGTTTCCCATATGCTTTTTATCGGGTTATGTATGTCTGTAAGTAGCTTTTTCCCTCCTGTTTTTATCATTTCCGCCGGTATTTCTGTTATTCCTAGACTGTTATTGTTTTTTAGTCATTTTATTTTATTTAGTCCCTTAATTTATATTTATCTACAGAAAACATATGCGTATATGAATATAGAAGAATGCGCTATACGCGTGGCAACGAAGCTGAACGCAGAATACTGGTCGATATCTTCCAAAACTGGGAAAAACGTCGATAATTTGTTTAGAAGATTAGCAGCTTTGACCTTTCAAGAATGTGTCAAAAGGGAACTTGAAGGAAAGCGATTCAAAGAGATAGGAAACGACATAGTTGGTACGTATAGTCATTTATAAAATTTTACTTTATTTTAACGATAAAATATCTACTTTCTCTGTCCAGTTCCAGTTAGTACTAACTAGTTCATTTATATGTCAGCCAGTTAATTAGATTTTTCTCTATCAACGTTCTTAAACCAAACAAGAGGCCTCTGTTGTCCTCCTTCCTGACATGACATAAACCTAAACTGTTCTCCTATCAATATCTTTCTCCTTAATTTTCCGTTCTAATCATTTTTAATAAAACTTTCTTCTACAGGAATCTCGAGCATCCTGCAACCAAATGGCACTCTTCTTCTTCCTTTTCCTGTTCTTCACATCCTACCTGAGGGGCATAGACACGTATGATGTTCACGTTGCCTTCCATTCAGTTCATCTTCTTCTTGAATACAGGGCCGTAACTACGATGTTAGGGGCCCCGGGGAAAAGGTGATCTGGGGGCTTCCTGCTGGGGGTCTGAGGTTTACCCCCCAGCGGAAGGCGGGGTCCGGAAACATGTTTGATATTTAACCCCTTGAAAACGCATTTTAATTAATTCAATGACTGAAGTTTCTTGAACATACATATTGCTATTTTAATTGACCAACACAAAAAAATTTTGAAATCGCTTTATTCGCTTTATTCGAATTTATTCGCTTTAAAAAATTAAAAAAAAACAACAAAATGAACAGATATGAAACAAAATGAGATAATACAATGAAACAATAAAAAGAAAATTTCTTGAAACTTCAAAACCGAATGGAAAAATATGAAAATATAAAGGTTTATTTAGAGAAAATGCAGGAAGAGCTAATTAGTTTTCAGTACCTGGGATCGGTATTACAGAGTAATGGAGAAATAGATGGAGATGCATAGAATTAGGGCTGGATGGATGAAGTGGAAGGAAGCGAGTGGTGTGCTGTGTGACAGGAAAATTCCAGTGAAGTTGAAGGGACAATTCTATAAAACAGCCATAAGACCGTCTATGATGTACGGAACTGAATGTTGGGCAGTGAAAAAGAAAGAGGAACAACGAATGCATGTGGCGGAAATGAGAATGCTTAGATGGATGAGTGGAGTGACAAAGAAGGATAACATTAGAAATGAATATATTAGAGGAAGTCTAGGTGTGGCACCAATTGATGCCAAAATGAGAGAGCATAGGTTAAGGTGATTTGGTCATGTTCAAAGTCGAGACGTTAATCACCCAATATAAAGAATAGCTGAAGTGCAGATTCCTGGAATGAGTAGGAGAGGAAGACCAAAGAATACGTGGGGCGAAACGATTAGGCAGGACATGTTGATAAAGGGGATTAATATTGATATAACCCACGATAGAATTGTATGGAGAAATGCAATTAGGTAAGCCGACCCCGCATAGGGATAAGGCATAGAGAATGATGATGATACAGGAGGAGGTAAATCAGATTGCTGAGGAGATACAGAAAATTAAAAAGGTGGAAGAAAAATTCAAGAATGCGGTAAAATTCGACATGAAAAAAGTCGAAGAAAAATTGACGGAGATAGGAAAATGTCAAAAAAGAGGAGACCGTCGGGAAGTGATTGTATACAGCTCTAATGAGAGCAGAATTCTATTTGACGAGGATATTAGAAAACGATATCCGGTACCTTCAGCAGTGACACTCTCGAAGGCGAATACCGTCACTGTTGTTAGATTTATTATGCTGTGGTATTGGTAGGGCTGATTCCAATGTGCTCATTCCATCTTACCCTTACCTTTCTTTTCAATATGTGGTACCATGTGGTTCCGTTCACGTATCAAGATGTGGTCTGGGGTAAATTGGTTAAGACAAAGTAGCTGCGACCGTGGGCCGCTATTCCGGTTGCATTTTAGTTTTTATTTCACCAAAATAACTAATTTCCTCAGTAACAATTTATATCTTTGCGAAAGGTCTCGGGAGCCCCAGCTTAGCCCGGGCCCCTCTTCCAATGGCATTTTAGGTTTTATTACGCCGAAACAACTAATTTCCTAAGTATTAGTTTAAATTTTTATGTTAAGGTCTCGGGAGCCCCAGCTCAGCTCAGACCTCAGGCCCCTTCTAAGGGTTCTGTTCCAATTGCATTTTAGTCGAAAGTATACTAATCAAAACTTTATGTTCAGTTCTAGGGTGTCCCTGTAAGGTCTTTTTAAAATTGTGTCATTTGAAAATATTTCGTTGGGATCGGCTTTTAAAATACATATTTTTATTTTCCTCGTTAACCTCTATGCACGGTCAAAAAAGGGGCACCTGCGGGGCCCCCGCGGGGCACTGGCCCGGTTTCCCTCATGGTAGTTACGGCCCTGCTTGACTGGCTTTACAACTCGGGGTGGGGGTGGGTCTTCGCCGCATCCACTACAGCCCTCCATCTTCTACGATCTTGCGCTTCCATTTACTATTGTTGTATCCCATTCTTAGATAAATCGGCTTCAACATCATCCTTCCATCTTTTTCTGGGACGGCCTACTGATACCCTACCGGCTAGCTTTCATATTTCTGACGATGTTTTCAATATAGAATCACCAATTCAGCATTACGACACCTTCTCCACTCTCCTGTAAATTTATCTCTCTAAAGGCCAAATATCATTCTGAGAACCTTCATTTCAAATAACAGCAGCTTATATATTTCCCGATGATGTAGAGCCCATGCTTAACTTCCATAATGTAACAAGGCTACTGTTTCAGTTGGACATTCATCTATCTATATAAGGATAACGTCTCCAATCGTTTCTGTTCTACCATTCTCCATCTCTAAGGTCTCGTCTTTCCATGGCCTCGTCCACTTCATCCCTCCATGATCTTCGGAGTTTACCTCTTCTCTTTAATATTGGGCTCCATTGGACATTCATTATCCTATCAATTCTTCTGGTTACCCTTACAAGCTGTTGCTTCCACTCGTTCAAAATAATACATGAACTTTTTGGGAGGGGGATACCGGGATGGTCAGTGCGAAAATTTTAAAAAAATTATGGTTAAAATAGTAGTCCAGAGAAATAAGATTTTTCTCGTGGCACATCCCCCTCCAGGCCGAAACCAAATTTTTTGAGTAGTATGGACATCTATAATAATAACCTATATGTTTCCTGCAGCCGATTTTGATGATATACATAGTTATAAACAAATGAAGATCAAAAAACGGTAAATGTTCGCTTTTTTCGTCTATTACTAAAAAGTTAAGCATTCTAAACAAAAAATCATAAATTTTGAGATTTTATAAATGTTCATAACTTATGTAAAAATTAACTTAGAACCTTCTTATTACACGGAATGCTGATACTTCTTGTGCTTAAATTATATTTAAAATTTCAAAGCAATTGGTCAAATAGTTTAAAAGTTATTTAGGTAATTTATGTTTATCCCAAATTAATTTTTTTGCATCACTATAAGTCAGAAAATTATGAGGTTACAGTAATACTTTTTTATGAAAGAAGAGGACAGTTTATGGAAGAAAAACATTTATACTATTAAATTAATTTAAAAAAATGACAAAAAGTAATTTTAAACAGTGTAAAATTATTTTGCAAAAACATGTCGATTTTTTGCTTACTTATAAACAATTAGAGCAACTTTTTAACCGTTACCCTTAGAGAAGTTATTTTTTCATATTTAGAAAGACTGAAATTTTATACATATTTAGAAAGAAAAACAATTGTCCTAGGATAATTAGGGACGAAGTTAGCCCCTCCTTTTTTTAATTCACATGTTCTTGCAAAATAATTTTGCAATATGTATTTAGAATTATTTTTTGTCATTTTTTTTAATTAAATTAATAGTGTAATTCTTCTTCTTTCATAAACTATCCAAAGTATTACTGTAACTTCATCATTTTCTGACTTATAGTGATGTAAAAAAATAATTTGGGATAAACACAAATTAAATAACTGTTAAACTATTTGACCAATTCCTTTGAAATTTAGGGTATGATTTAAGCACCAGACGTCTCAGCATTCCGTGTAATAAGATGGTTCTAAGTTAATTTTTTACATAAGTTATGAATCTTTATAAAAACTCAAAATTTATGATTTATTTTGCAATTTTCTAAGCAACCAATAAGGATATACATATTCAGCGAAGGTCATACTGAAGATTTTTATACGATTTATGAGTTTCTTACTCTCAAATTTGTTTAGAATGCGTATCTTTTTGGGTAATAGACGAAAAAAGCGAAAATTTACCGTTTTTTTATCTTTATTTGTTTATAACTATGTATATCATCAAAATCGGCTGCAGGAAACATATAGGTTATTATTATAGATGTCCATACTACTCAAAAAATTTGATTTCGGCCTGGAGGGGGTTGTGTCACCAACACAATTTTTCCCTATTTCTCTGAACTATAGTGAGTTTTAAGGCACGCACTTTTGAGTGCCATAAAGACATTAAAAACTTATCTTTATTAAAGTATTTTTATTTGTCTAGCAACGCAAAATCAGCAATTTTTTTTAATTCTAGGGGAGGGGGCATGGCCGGTCGGAGGCATGGTCTGGATCCGCCCTGAGTTTCTTGCGCACGAAATACACTAATCCTTCTTCTCTGCATGCAATCGGTGAGCTCTCTTCCTTTGCCTGTCATACTTCTGACGTTGAACGTCCTTAGGATGTCTGAGGTCTAATAGCTTCTTTAGCCTTTGCTGTCCTCTAAGGAGTAGCTCTAGCTCACTTTTCGTAGGAGTCAGGCGAGGCAACAACTGCGCTTCGCTTAGAGGGATACCCTAGTCTCTAAACTCTTTTCCATATACCTTCCTTCCATGGTTTTAGCAACGTTTTTACTCTTCCTTTATCCAAGGCTTGAAACCGGCACTGATAGTTATTGACATCCACCGAGTAACTAGGTATGGTTTGTTCAACAGTAAATGGTTTAAGTTCAATTAGTGCGGTCGTAAATATTATTAAATTTATCTGACCTGGCCCATTGTTAAGACCCACCCGGAGCGATAAGCCACCGAGGTAGACAGAGTTGGTCTTTTGCAATTAACACCGACTAGACGGTACTCCCATAATAAAGCCTAAAATAAATTTTACCTGAAACCGGGCCTTTTATACTATTATCGGTTAATCCGGGCTGTTTATAGTGGTAACTAATTGAACTTAACCATTTACTGTTTAACATACCATACCAGAGGCGGAGTTCAACAGAAGCTTCGTCTGTGTTATCGTATCGTTATCCTATTCCACGGATGCCATAATATATTATACCGATATTTCGCTAAATATCACAACTTCTAACAACTTGTTCACTTAAAGACTATCTTTTCAACTGGTTGTTTTTCATTGTATTTTTCGATTACTACGGGCACACCAACGGCGCTACGGGTAAACTTACATAATAATGATTCTAATTCCCTGAAACCCCCAAAAATTAACCCTAATAACATAGTAGTGAAGATTATAATGGTAGGGGAGCCCAAGCGGGGATTTTTGCAGTTACTCGAGCGCGTCAGATTATTACATGGGGAGAAACCTTGTACCCTGAAAATGTACCTCTACCATAGATTGGCTCTTAATGTAGGGGAGTTCTTTAAGGGATGGCCGAAAAAAAAATCTATCATTAGAAAAACTCGAAATCGTCATATTAAGATAAGGTAAGTTAAGTACATGCAAAACAGTGTATATTTAAAAAATCTGACGATTTGGGCGGGGCGTAAGGAAATGGGTGAATCACAAAGTTTCACAACAAAAAAGAGAATATTTCGCGAAATGAATGACAGATCGAAAAACTAAAAAATACGTGATCAATATTTTTCAAAAATCTATCGAATGATGCCAAACACGACTTCCCACGGAGAAGGGTAGGGGGTAAATTTAATATTTTAAATACGAATCCCGCGATATTTCGCGAAATGAACATCAGACCGAAAAACTGAAAAATACACTTCTTGGGGTGGGGGGTTACTTTAAAATCTTAAATGGGAGCCCCCAGTTTTATTGCAGATTTGGATTCCTTACGTAAAAATAAGTAACTTTTATTCGAGATATTTTTTCGAATTATGGATAGATGGCACTCTAATCGGAAAAACTATTGTTGGAAATGGAAAATTTAATTTAAAAAATGGAAAGTCTTCCACTTTATGGAAAACTTAACTTACCTTTTTTTGGTTTTAGGACCCACTCTTTACAACCCAATAGGTCCCCATAACGCTCGAGTGATTGCACATTTAGCATACTTTGCTCCGCTACCATTGTATTTTTCGATTACTACGGACAAAGAATACACCAACGCACATAGGGTTATTTCGCCGATCTGGCTGGCCAAAAGTCAATTTTGTCAAACATCTTTTGGGATGAAATAGACTACGTGTTCTATTAGCCCGATAGTTGCTGCACACTAGGCATTGGGCGAACTCTTTCCCGGTCCCACGCTATCGCCTACTCAGGCAATAACCAGTCAAAACTTGACCATCATCGTTCATAGTGTAAACAATTATTTTCGCTATTAAAGAGTGATCGCTAAGTTTGACATTATATACTATTTAATGGGTGATTGTTACAGGGTAAACAATCATGGATCTTGAAAATACAGGTAAGATCACATATTAATAAATATGTGTAATTTTATACTATATTTGTAGAATGCGGTTTCTAAACAGCGTATTGAACTTTATCATTTTTTTGTTTAAAATTTGATTTATTTTTAAAATTCTAAAAGAAATTAGTTATACTTCAGGGTGCTTCCCGGTCATATTTTTTATTGGGATTAATTTGATAGACCTCTTGAAAACTGATGGTAGAGAAATCACCTGCTATTTTCTGCTCTTTTTCGTTATATTTACATTTTAATTGAGGTAGTCGGAAGAACCAAATTGCACAAACCTAATTTTTTTTCAGCTTTAACACAACTCTTGTTTGTTTTAGACATGCCAAGTGGTTCAAATTACAGAGTAATTTCTAGAAAAAGATTATACGATAAAATGCAAGAACAAAACTTGCCGAATTTTGAAGCAAAAATAAATTATTTAGAAAATGAGCTTTTAACACATGAAGATTAGAGTCAAGACCAAATAAAAGAGGGGAAGCGTAAAAGTGACTTTATAAGATGGTCAAAAGCTAATAGACAGCCAGCCAAATCCTTAGAAGCCACAGAAGCCCGAAATAACATTTCAGGATGTACCGTAACACTTTGCACAATTTTCAAGGGTGGAATGCAATCTAGACTTCTTGAGTAGACCTCTGTTAAGCTCTGATCCTTTAATAACTTGTTTAAGACCAAAACAGACAAAATCCTCAAAATCTTTTTCAAAGGAAACTATCGAAATGTTCATTCCAGCTGATTTAGACCAAAATGTTAATAAACTCAGACTCCGAAGAACTAGTTGAAGATGAAGCAGATGACTCAGAAGAAGAACCCTGGAATTCATCGTCCAGTTGATGTTATTTCAATTTAATTACAATTTTTTATTACATTTACAATAGCAATTTTTTTTATTTTGTTTTTTTTTTTTAATAAACTATCAGAGATACTTTCCTTTCATACAAAATATTAAAAGAAACACTAAAATTAAATAATAACGCGATAAATCATTTTGGCCAGCCAGATTGATGAAATACCCCTATGTGCAACGGCGCTACGGGTAAACTTACACAGTAATTTTTAAACACTAATTCCCTGAAACCCCCAAAGATTAACCCTAATATCATAGTTGTGAAAATTATAAATTTTATGTAGTAATTCTTAAAATTTAGAACATTAGAAAGTTGCAGAATCATTTTATTAGGATTTGTTTCGGTTCCTGATAACCTACATTTCAACAACAGAAGATTTATAACGGGCGATTATTTTTATTAATTTAGCATCATTTTTAAGATGTCATTAGAATAACGAAAGCACTATTTTGTGAACATTCTTAACTGTGTCAGTGACCTACGCAATCGTGACGTAAATTTCAATAAAAAAATTGTCTACTCATTTTGTTCTCTTTTGCAAACTATTTTGCAGTTGCAAGTTTGCTATTATGGCAATGATTTATGACGATTTAAATGACTTTTATTTATGAATCATTTTTGTTATAATTTTGGACAGATAAATGAAAAATTGTCCAAAATTAACAACTACTCTGCCATCAATAATTTCCAAAGGTCGAATAGATAAACCTTGGAATGTAGAAGAATGTCGCATGTCGTTCCAAATATGAGCGGAATATTTTTTTAACTGGACATGGTGCAGTAAATTTCACAATATTTTTCATAGTTTTTGAACTCTTTTGAACATAATCAGAACGGATGTTGCCTTACTTCAAATTATTGAAACTACTTATACTAAAATCACAATAAAGATGCACCAGAAATAAACAGTTAAAAAGACACGTTGAATGTTACGGGGAGCACTCCCAAATCATATTTTACAATGCATCTAGGACATTGTAAATCCCAAATCATCATAATTTACACATTGTAAATCATAATTCAGGAGTGCTCCTCGTAACATTCAACATGTCTTGGTTTGTTTATTTCTGGTGCATCTTTATTGTGATTTTAGTTTACCTAAGTATATGGTACTTCCTGGCCATGGTACAAAGACGCCAGGTACGATAGCCGGAATATCCGAAATTCTGACGAGTTCGCCAGAAATGAGAGTGATTTTAAATATTCCCCATTTAAAACATTAGCGCTCGGAGCACAATTAGTCTTAAGGGGCTATCCTAGTGTAAAAGTACGAAATTCATATACTTTTTTGGGAATTTCTGAATTAAAAAGTACTCTACCAATTGTTTTGAAAATTTGCGTGAGAATTTATTATAAAAAGAAGCATAAGTAAAACAATTTTCATAAAAAAATATTGAAAATTAAACGATTTATGAGCTATCTACTGGCACCGTGAAAATAAAAACATGGCTCCACTGCTGCAGTGATTGGGACTAATAGAGATCCTGAAACATACAATTTCAAAGTTATTATTGAAATATGAGTTATTTCCTATACCATCAACTAGGATTTTTGAAAAATATTAAAATTTGGAAAAATGACGAAGTGTCGAAAAAAAATTTAAATTAGCTAAAACATTTTCAGTTTCAAAAGCCGCCTAATTGACATTCTTTATCCGATCAAAAAAACCCTAGCTGATGGTATAGAAAATAAAATAACTTATATTTCAATAGTAACTTTGAAATTTTATGTTTCAGGATCTCTATTGGTCCCAATCACTACAGCAGTGGAGCCATATTTTTATTTTCACGGTGCCAGTAGATAGCGCATAAATCGTTTAATTTTTAATATTTTTTATGAAAATTGTTTTACATGTACTTCTTTTTATAATAAATGCTCATGCAAATTTTCAAAACAATTGGTACAGTATTTTTTATTTTAGAAATTCCCAAAAAAGTATATGAATCTCGTACTTTTACACTAGGATAGCCCCTTAAATTGGTCATAAAGAGTCATTTTAATAGATTAATATAATTTCTGTTTAACTATTTAGGATTTATTGAAAAATAGATGTATTATTATTTTGATTTAAAAAATTAATTAACAATACAATGAACAAAAATAAATTTCTAAAATAAATTTGTGATGTACAGTAGAGCGTCGATAATCCGAACCCTGGTAATCCGAACGTTCGCTAATCCGAACGCAAAAAAATATAAAATTTAAAAATATGATCGGGGACCGAATTTTTGGATTTAATATGACGATATGGACAAAATATGACCGCGGATTTTTGTTTTGTTTATGCAGAAATACATACAATATATTTGTTTATTATGCAGGTGTTTTATTCCTTGTAACTAAAACGTATGTACATACATATGTACTATGTTTATGAGCTTTGTATGTATTTTGAATAATAATCGATAATTTGATAATTCGATAATCCGAACAATTTGATAATCCGGACTACCCCTGTACCAATTAGTTCGGATTATCGACGCTCTACTGTATATTCAAAATTGTTTTTGAATTCGTCGCTTTTTAAATAAATTTTACGAGTTTGTTTTTGATTGGCTTGTCTTATTTGGGGCCAGTGTTAATGAGGGGATCGAGCCATGGGCGTACATATAAAAATTTGTAGGGGGCTAGACTTGAAAATGTTGCACATTACATTTTGTATACTTTGGATGACAATATATAGTTTAAAGCACCCGAAAAGCCGTGGCCCGCCCTACCCATATATATGGGCGCCTATGAATCGAGCCTTCATTTAGTTGCACGTAAACAGATGAAAATAATTGATTATTAATGGTGTGAAACCAAATCACAAAACAAATAAGACACAAGACTAAGTTACAATTTTCTTTAATTTTCTCTTATTTCTCATATTTTCTTTAAGTGTTAAGTTTAATTTCTTAATCCTAAAATACATGCGCGACCGAAAAAACAGGCGTTTGGTTTTGTAATCGCATTCAGTCTTTTCAGACAAATCAATAAGTCTTTGCAAATAATTTTTCCCTGACTTTAACTGAAGTCCAGACCCATTAAAATTATTATATATAGTATCCAGTTGATGCATTTTTACCACCAATTCTTCTGGAGGTTTCTTTAGGTCCCATTCGGAGACTTGGTCAATCCACGTGTAAGTGGAAGATATTTAATTACCCTATTTTTACCTGTAGCGATTTAAACGAAAAAACTGCCATTTTTCACCCTTATTTGTTAATAACTGAATTTCCCGTCTGAACTGTGACGGGTATTTTTGTATTTATAATGTATTAGGTATAAACCCATTTGCAACCTGGCTGGTCAAGTGTCCCGAAAAAATCTTATTTCTCTGGACTAAAATCGGCAGTAAGTATATAGATGTGGCAGTATCTAAATAGGTACCTTTATTGCCCAATGCCCAGCCGGGATGAAGTCACTGTAAAATGATATTTATTTTTTATCTGATATTGTCCAGTCGGAATTATTGTTAACTGATACGTATTTATGTCAGAATATTGTTATGCGATAGGGCAAAATTTGATGAATAAATAATTATTTTTGCACGATTGATCATTTTTGACTGTTTACCGTGACAGATTTTACGTCAGTAGGTGACATTTACTAGCAACTCGACGGTAAGTAATCCAACTCGACGGTAAGTACTCCAACTCGACGGTAAGTAATTCACTTACCGTCGAGTTAAAAAATCTCCGGATTTTAATTTATTTTTTGAAAGAATAAAGAAAACTAACTAATACCAGTATTCAGTCCAAAGTACATTACCACAATATCAACCCCCATCCACATCCAAAGCAAATGATGAAGAATGGCAAATAGTTCCAAATAAAAAACGTGGGAGAACCAGTCCGGAACAACATTCCAAACTTAAACAAACCAAAATAGATAACTACTGGCTCAACACACCAACAGCAAATAAATTTAATGTATTAATTAATGAAGAGACACAAGAAGCAGATACTGAAGAGGAAAAAAAAACAGGAAGAGAAGCCCCCACCAATATTTATTGCCGGTGTTAAAAACATCCAACCATTAAACGAACTACTAAACACTATAGCCAAAGATAAACATTTAATCAGAGTGTTGAATGAAGAACAAGTCAAGGTACAGGCCCAAACAATTGAAATATACGACAGTATAATAAAAGCACTTGATGAGAAAAAAACCGAATATCATACATATCGTAAGAAGCAAGACAAACCCTTTAGAGTAGTGATTCGCCATCTTCATCCTACAGTGAATATACAAGAAATCAAAAAAGAAATAGAGAGCCAAGGACATATAGTTCTACAAATAACGAATATACTACAAAGAATTACAAAAAAACCCCTACCACTATTTTTTGTGGACTTAAAAATGCAAGATAATAATAAAGAAATTTATAAGATGGAATATTTACTCAACGCAAAAATTGATGTCGAAGCCCCAAGGCTAAAAAGAGAATTAGTACAATGTACCAGATGTCAAAGATATGGTCACACAAAAAATTTCTGCTATCATCAATACAGGTGTGTAAAATGTGCTCTAAATCACAAAACAGCTGATTGCCCTAACAAAATTAGATCTGATCTAGTAAAGTGTGTACTTTGCGGTAATAACCACCCAGCGAATTACAGAGGATGCAGTGTACATAAACAACTGCAAGAAGCAAGATTTCCAACCTTAAGAAAGAAAGAGTCACCGAATCAACTACAAAACCAACAGCTACCAGTGGCTACAACAAATATAAGTACAACACAAAGACCTACATATGCTCAAATGGTAAATACCAACCAACAAGATATTACAATGGTCACTCAGGCAAATGACATGCAGGAGTTAAAGAATATGATTAAAGGGCTTATGGAACAAATGAGCACCATGCTAAACTTATTAACAACACTTGTCTCAAAAATGAACTAATGGCTAATACACTAAAATTTGCCATATGGAATGCTAATGGCTTGACACAACACAAACATGAGTTGTATGCATTTATAGTTAATCACCAATTAGACATAATACTGATTTCAGAAACACACTTCACGAAAAAAAGTTTCATAAAATTTCACAACTATAAAATATATCACACAACACATCCAGATGGAACTGCACATGGTGGGACAGCAATCATTATAAGAAACAACATCAAACATTACCAGACAACTCACTATCAAAAAGCACATATTCAGGCCACAAATGTGGTTGTAGAAGACTGGACAGGACCTATAACTTTTTCAGCTATATATTGTCCACCAAAACATTCAATTAAACAACCAGAATTTAAAACCTTTTTTGATACACTTGGACCTAGGTTTATTTGTGGCGGAGACTACAATTCAAAACATCTAATGTGGGGATCTAGACTTATTAATACCAAAGGCCGTGAACTACAAAAAGAAATACTAATAGATAATCTGAACATAGTAACCACAAGGGGGCCAACATACTGGCCTACAGACCCTGCGAAAATTCCAGATCTCCTCGATTTTGCTATAGTGAGAGGAATAAATGAAAAATACTTTAAACCAAAGTCTTGTTACGATTTATCCTCTGACCATTCACCTGTTATCATAACTGTAAGCAAAAACATAACAAAAATAGAAAGGAGCTGTATATTACACAACAACAAAACAAATTGGAGTTATTTTAGATATCAAGTAAATAATCAGATCAATTTAGACATCCCACTAAAGACCGATAAACAAATCGAACAAGCAGTAGAACATTTTAACACAGTTTTACAGGAAGCAGCATGGAACTCAACACCATTACCTACAAATCGACATATGAACAAACACTGTTCCAATACAATACATGAAAAAATAATTGAGAAAAGAAGACTTAGAAAACAATGGCAATTATCAAGATCACCTCAAAGTAAAACAAACCTCAATAAAGCACAAAAAGACCTAAAACAATTGATAATAGCAGAAAAAAATGCAAGCTTTCAGGAATACCTACAAAAACTAGATGCAACTCAAGCTACTGACTACTCGTTATGGAAGGCTACAAGGACTCTACGAAGGCAGAACTATACAGTCCCACCACTAAGAACACAAACAGGACAATGGGCGAGAAGTCCTCTAGAAAAGGCCGAAACATTTGCGACACACCTTAAAAAAGTCTTTACACCAAATGAGGGAAATTACTCACTACAAACTGAAGAAGAAATTATTTCGATACTCACAAAACCTTATCAACTAGAACTTCCTGAAAAAAGATTCACAAAAAATGAGGTAAAAAATATTATACAACACAACATCGATCCAAAAAAGGCTCCAGGATACGACCTGATTACAGGAAAAACTCTTCAGCAACTCCCAGAGAAAGGCTTCCAATTTCTGACACAGTTATTTAACTCTATAATGAGACTAGGTCATTTCCCATCACAGTGGAAACTAGCACAAATAACAATGATACTAAAGCCAGGAAAAGAACCAGAAAATGTACAGTCCTACCGTCCTATTAGTCTTCTTCCCGTGGTATCCAAAGTTTTTGAAAAGCTGACACTTACTAAGCTAATGCCTATACTAGAAAACAAAAAACTAATACCACCACACCAATTTGGGTTTATAAAACAACATTCAACAATACAACAGGTACATAGAATTGTAGAGAGAATCAACGAGGACTTTGAATATAATAGGTACTGCTCGGCGGTATTTCTGGACGTAAGTCAGGCATTTGATAAAGTCTGGCATAAAGGCCTATTATCTAAACTAAAACAGAATTTACCTACAAATTACTATATACTGTTAAAGTCATATATCACCAACAGAAACTTCCAGGTAAAGTATGAGAATGAATACACAAACATACATCAAATTCTCGCTGGGGTGCCCCAAGGAAGTGTACTAGGACCTATATTATACCTTATATTCACTGCTGACTTACCGACAGATACACATATCACTACAGCCACATTTGCGGATGATACGGCAATACTATCATCGAACAAAAATCCCAAAATAGCCTCAGAAATCTTACAAAATAATCTAAATAAAATTCAACAATGGATGACAAAATGGAGAGTCAAAATTAATGAAAACAAATCGCTACACCTAACATTTACCACGCGTAGGGAAACATGTCCGGCTGTATACTTAAACGGTAAAGGAATCCCACAAGGGGATGAAGTCAAATATCTAGGTATGTACTTGGACAGAAGATTAAACTGGAGGAAGCATATATTTACTAAGCGAAAACAACTGGGTCATAAGTTAAGAACCATATATTGGCTGTTGGGCAAAAAATCAAAACTATCAACTGAAAATAAAATATTAATCTACAAATCCATCCTAAAACCAGTGTGGACTTATGGGATAGAATTATGGGGAACCGCCGCACATTCCAACATTGAAATCATACAAAGATTTCAGTCCAAAATATTGAGATCAATACTAGGAGTTCCATGGTTCATAACCAATGAAGCCATCCATCGGGACGCCGGACTACCATACGTCAAAGATGACATCAAAAAGTGCGCGAAAAAACATACAGAAAAACTTAAAGTGCATCCAAACGTGTTAGCAAAAAATTTAGTGAATAAACCGCGTACTGTTCGTAGGTTAAAACGAAAAGTTCCGTTAGAGTTAAGTGAACAATAGGTACTAAATTAATGTGTATAAGTTTATGTCAGAAATAGTCAGTGTTGTAGGCTAAGTTTTAAAAAAGGGGTGCATCACTGGATGCCTCCCTACATGTCATTCCTAATTATTGTCAGTCCTATTACTTATTGTCTATTATCTACTTAAACATTTAGGTTTAGATTGTATAGATAGATTGTAATAAATGTGGGGTTAAAAAAAAAAAAAAAAAAAAAAAAAATTAATTTATTTTTTGAAAGAATAAAGAAAAACGGTGGATTTAATCATTGAATATTCTGCCCAGAGGCTTCCAGGAGCTTTCAACTGCATATGTCTTTGAACGAAATATGCCAATAGAGTCTTTTTTTCGATTCTTAAATTCTTGCCTTCGCACCATTTTTTTAAAACTTTGGTAGGTATTTTGATAACGGATTTTGGATTTTTCGGGAATAATTGCGGAACACCCTTCTTCCCAAGCCCGTTCAATTTCTTCAAATCCACTTTCGCTCATATTTTAATTTATAATAATCAAAATTGTACTTAAAATTATTGACAACTAAATAAAAACTCAATTCTCCATTGTTGTTATGCACCCTAGTTACTACCTAACAACCAAAGTATCTATCTTGACAAAATGAATGAAACTAGTCAATATGACGAAAATGTTTAATTTTATAATTTATAATGGTATCAATCGTGCAAAAAACGTTATAAGCATGTCGAACGTTAAGGGTAACCGATCTCAGACAATAATTCAAAACAATTGTCTTCGATTGGTATAAAACCCTTACCGTTCTCCATACTTAATATACTATACTTCGGTCTTTAATATAAAATACTTACCACAGCAATTTTGAAATTTGAACTATTTAGCATAGGAAAAATATTGAGTAGGTATATACCGACACTTAATATAGCGTAAATTATAATTAAGAACATTGGATATAATTTATATAGTATATCAAATCATCAATATTATACATAATTATATAGTTATCCATCTTTAAATTTTAATCATTTCTGTAAAATGCAATAATTTGTCGACCGAATGAAGTTTCAAAACTAATTGATACATTATTTATTTATTAACGGCATCCATTGACAAAAGTTTTAAGAAAGCTGCACTTTATAAACAAGAAATTTTAAACTATCAAACATCTCAGAATAATAAAATACAACAAACTTATTTTAAGGTAACCTTTAGTTGTTTATTAAATAAACTAATTTTGGAGACAATACATTGAGAGGGCCAATTTCTCATATCGAGTTCAACTCCAGTTTAACCTGAACTTCTAGTAAACGTCAGTTTAAAGTCAAAATCGTCTTTCTCAATTCACGTTCAACCGATTGCAGTTTAAACTTGAACGATGCTTGAACGGTGGAATTCGGCCGTTCAAAGATTTCAGAACTCAGTTCAGATGATTCCATGGACTACGCATGCGTTGTATTAACACGAAACGCTGTCATATAATAAATATATCCTATTTTATTATATTAAGCCCAACGATAAATGATAACATTATTTTTGTTTTTATAATATTTATTTATACTTATTAAAATGACTATTTGACTATAAATACTTAAATTTAACTTTATTCAAAAACAGCATAAAAATTGTAGTTCAAAATGGCGACAGTTTTTTACCTTTTGCCATCTATTGGCATTTCTCGAAAGCTGTAGAACGAGCGCTGACATGAACCCACAATGAGAAATGCATTTCAAACAAAACCACAGATCACGGGTGAACCTGGTTCAACTGAACAATAGATTAAAGCGTCGTTTAAACACAACGATAAGTCACAGCAACTAGTTGTGATGACAAGTTGAAACGCTGTTTAGACGCTGCGATTCAATGCGATACCACCTTCAACCCAACTCCAACTTTGATAAGTTGTGCGATGCACCGTTTACACACAGTGATAAGTTGCAACAACTCGATTGACCTTGATAAGTTGTTTGATTTATCGCTGTGTTTAAACGACCCTTAACGCAGGTATGAGAAATCGACCCTAAGGGGTAAATACATAATAGTTCTTTCACACTAACAAGCCTACTAATCAACTTAAATCTCACAAAAATCTCCTCAAAAGCTAAAAAATCGATAAAACTCCCATATTATGTATTCCAACAGCGGCTACTCTCATTGTGACGTCGACAGAACGCGATCAGCTGATAGTCGTATGCGCAATATCGTACCTGGCGTCTTTGTACCATGCTTCCTCCTGGCGTTCCTGGTCGAATCACAAATTTTAAATATTGAATAAATAGAATTTTGTATTGGTTTCAGAATAAGAAACAATAGTTTCTTCCTTCTTATATTATTGTTATTGCCTTAATATAAATTATATATTTTTCTACGGCCGTGCTAAAAGAGCCACTTTCATGCACGCATTTCGTTTCCGAAAGTTGCACTTTCCCGCACGGCGTGCGGAAAAGTAAAATACCTTGTAATATGGCATTATAATATATTATAATACATGCAATAAACTAATATTTCTAATATTTAAATATTATTTACTAATTTATTTCAAATTTATCTTATTGTGTTCATGTTTTAAGGAAATTAGCGAGATTATTTCATTCATAGGAGATTCTGACCAATAGAAAGCTACAGAAATGCAAATTAAGGCGATAATTTTTGATAATATCCCGTCGTCAAGTATATTACGTCAGATGCCCTTCGTTGCTACGAAAAAATACATTCAGTGATATTAATGACAGTTAATGTTTTAAAAATTATAAAAGTGATGACTCTCAACCGTCAAATATTTATAACAACTGTGTGTTTAATTGTACTAATTTGTACTTACATAAATAAATTACAATAAAATTTTGTTTTGAACAGTTTTATTCATGAAATAATCGCAACAAATTGCACTCGATCTCTAAAATTAATATAGAATTTTAGAGCTCTTGTGCAGTTACTACTGATAATTCAATGAAATAAAATTATTTTGACATAATATTTAAAAGTCAGATCAGTAGACAATTACAATGGTTTTGAATCGACGTCATGGAAACCAATATCGTCGTCGTGGTAACCCATTATATTGATTAGATTTCTGTACTTTCTATTGGTCAGAATCTCCTATGAATGAAATGATCAGTAGTAATTGCACAAGAGCTCCAAAATTCTATATTAATTTTAGAGATCGAGTGCAATTTGTTGCAATTATTTCATGAATAAAACTGTTCAAAACCAAAATTTTATTGTAATTTATTTATGTAAGTACAAATTAGTACAACTAAACACACAGTTGTTATAAATATTTGACGGTTGAGAGTCATCAGTTTTATAATTTTTAAAACATTAATTGTCATTAATGTCACTGAATGTATTTTTTCGTAGCAACGAAGGGCATCTGACGTAATATACTTGACGACTTGACGACAAGAAATTATCAAAAATTATCGGGTATAATATCACAAGAGAGTGAAAATAAATTGAAAATAATGCGACAGTTTTTCGAAAATTTGTTGTCTGGCAATAGACACGAGAGCCCGCAGGGCTCGAGTGGCTATTGCCCAATGACAACAAATTTGAGTAAAAATGAAACATTATTTTCTTATTTATTCTTACTGTCGTGTGATATTCGTAAGATTATTTTTAATACGTATATTAGGGATATTTTCTTAAATGTGACAGTTGTCAAAACTAGGAAACTGGTTGCCATTAAACAGAAACAATCTACTTAAAAAAATTCTATCGGTAATTTTCTACAGTAGATAATTCTCAGTATAATTTTAATCTGATTGGACAGAATTAAACACGTGATCAAATATCTTACTATACGATTGGAAGTTAAAATCATCAAAAAATAATCAATTTAATTTAGATTTATGTAGCTTTCTATTGGCCAGAATCTCCTATGAATGAAATAATCGCGCTAATTTCATTAAAACATGAACATACAATAAGATAAATTCGAAATAAATTAGTAAATAATATCTAAATATTAGTTTATTGCATGTATTATAATATATTATATTGCCATATTACAAGCTATTTTACTTTCTCGCTCGCCGTGCGGGAAAATTTACTTTCACGCACACCGTGCGGGAAAGTGCAACTTTCGGAAACGAAATGCGTTCGTGAAAGTGGCTCTTTTAGCACGGCCGTAGAAAAATAACTATTTTCTAAGACATTACTAATTTTATTGATTTTCTAACAGAAATTTAATTGTTTGCAGCTCTTCAACCAAAGACAACACAAAAGAGAGGAAATTGCGCAACTAAATGTAAAAACTGATTCCAATAAATATCTGTTATGAAGTGAATTTATACGATGCTTTGACAACAATTTTTGTGTGATTTATGCCTGGTTGCACCAACAAATCTTAAGCTCCAGATTAGCCCAGCTCAGCTTATAGGTAGATAGGGCAGCTTTAAGTCTCACTTACTTTGAACCATAATTTTCAATTCTTATTGTAGTCTGGACAGATTGTAGGAGAATATGCCATTTTTGGGAAAAGTTATTTACCAGCAATTTTATTGGTGGAATCAAATCTTATGACCCTATATATTAATAATATAGGTATGCAAAGTCCGCAGATAGTGTGCTACTTTTTTTATAAACAAAATGGCGCCCAAAAATCGTGTTTTTTTCAATTTTTGCTCTATAACTCTAATTTAATTTATTATTTCCCGAGATATTCTATTTGTTTATAAGCTAAAAATTGTTTATAATTTTAAAATATTCCCGAGGCCGTCTAAATAGTCCAATTTCAATTCTGTAAAGTACATTAGATAGGTACAGTGTCTTTTTATACAAAAATCATAGTTATTCTTATGTATCAAAATTATTGTGGTTATTATAGTGACCATAAATTTTTAATTAACAATTCAAGTGTTGCTAAACTGTTTATTCAATTTCCATCGGCTTCTGGAATTATAATCTATACGAAAATAGCTTTTATATTGCCAAGCTATTTAATTATTGATACACAATTACTTATCTAAAATTTTAGTTGAAAATTAAAGATTTTGTTGGAAAACCCGCATTTTCCGGAGAAAATTTTCGTCGAAGTAAATCGGGAAAAACACGTCTTGATGCAGAATTTAATTACCTACGGTGAATTTTTATTTGGGTGTTTTTGGTGTAAAGTTAAAATCTTTGGAGTTTTAGAGCAAAACTTGAAAAAAAAACACGATTTTCGGGCGCCATTTTGTTTATAAAAAAATCTATCTGCGGACTTTGCATACCTATATTAATAATATATAGGGTCATAAGATTCAATTCCAGCAATAAAATTGCTAGTAAATAACTTTTCCTTGTATTTTGCTAATTAGCCCAGAGTATTGATCCAATTCACGAGGCATTGAGACAACTTGAAAATTGATCTAAGTCTCAATGGTGTAACGCGTATGTTTCGTAAGCTGAACTTAAGGCACGTCTTAAGCTTAAGATCTGTTGGTGCAATCAGGCATTAATTACCTATTAATAAGATGTAATTTTTGTACTGTTAAATAAAGATCCATCGAAAAAAATCAAAATTAAGTAGGTTGTAGTATTAAATCCTGGTGGAGGGCATTTCAGATATTTTGCAAATCATTTAATATCAAATCATTTGTCGTCATTGAAACATTTTTGTCGTCATTTCGTTTTTGCAATCTATTGCTATATGTCACTTAAATCAGACAACAAGTTTAGGAAATTCGAGACATCAAAAATGACCCATTTTTAAGGTGGTGCGTTAATTCAAAGCTACACCAATCAACAAAGGAGTTCGCCAGGGAGACGTTATTTCACCAAAGCTGTTCACACTGGGATTTGAAGACGTGTTCAAAGTTTCAAAGACATTAACTGGGTAGATAAAGGAACAAATGTTAATGGAAGAAAACTGAGTCATTTGAGATATGCTGACGACTAGTGATGAGCAAAACAAGAACAAGACCAAGACCAGGCTAGTCTTGGTCTTGGTCTTGTTCTTGCAAGCTTGGTCTTGGTCTTGGTCTTGCAGCTAAAAGGCAGTCTTGGTCTTGGTCTTGGTCTTGCACTAGCCGGTCTTGTTCTTGGTCTTGGTCTTGCTGCAAGAGTCTTGCTGGTCTTGTTTTTTTGGTAGTAATAATTTGAGCCAAAAAATTTCGAATAAAATGTACATTGAAACAAATAAAGATGTGAAGAATGAAACTATATTTTTTGCTTTAAAATTTTAACAGAATGTAGAATGTAGTTTCAAACGGATACCAATTTTAACATTATACATTCACCTAATGACCTAAATATTTCTCTCTATATACAGAGATTAGAGTATATTTTTATAATGGTAATGTTTATCAGTAGGAAAAAACCAGCATTTACAACCCTTGTTGCAATTGCCGACCTTCGGTTGTGTCACGTTGTGTTTTGCATGCTATCGATACCTGCCGCCTGCCTTCAGACCACGTCTTGAGTCTGGATTATTGTTTATTGCCCCTGTATTGTAATAAAATGTTGAAGAAAAAGAGCTTCTTAAAGGTGCCACAAATGGTCGGGGACCTTCAATTTACGGATTTTACGAAAATGGATAAACGGTTTATAGTTGTTAACACATAATTATCTGCTCCTTTCACTCGAACACTGTAGTATTTATCCTGCGAGGGTCAAATGTAAGAACGTAAATTAAATTTTTTTAAGAGAACACAAAAATCAAATATTTTTTACTCTATTTAATCATTATTTAATATAATTAACTTTTTTTATAAACTAACTAAAACATACTTTTTAGTAAATACGTACATATTTACCATACCTATTTATAGACCTAATACTATAACATAATAACTAAACCTAATGTAATTCTGTAATTTGTTATCTTGCAGTTCTTTAGTTTTATTTAAACTACATTGCTCTCGTAACACGAGTTATTCGCACTTTTTATTTTCACATATTTTTGGATTGAATACCCATTATGACATTTAAAAAGTTGAAAATATTTGAATGTGGGTAGTAAAAACTAGAATTTAAAACACACTGAAATTATGCGCATTCATTTCAAGTGCGGCACATACTATTTGTAGTACTTGCACTTTCTGGGGAAAACCTAGATTCTTCCAAATAGTTTTCAACTATGAAATAAGTAAAATTCTTTACGCGTTTGTCATCCGGGATTTTCACAAATAATTCAACTTCCAACCTTCGTTGATTGTAAAAAATTAATCCAAAAAATAATTTTACAAATTTCCCAGTATCGGAATTTTTGTCTTTATATTCAGAAACTGAACCTAAGCTTTGGATTTTGCGATACCAAGCTTGACACATTACAATCGACAACCAGTTATTTTTTATTCAGGCCACAATGCTTTCACAGCATTGTAAATCCCTTTTCAAAATCTATTATGATATTTTTTGTATTAATTTTAAATTTAACAACCTATATTTTTCCTAGATTATGCGAAAAGAATTTAAATAAGTGTCAGTATTTTTATTAGACAAAAAAGCGAAAACTACTGGTACATAAAAACCGTTTTTAATTGCATTTTTTAAAATGGATTACCCTATCTATAATTACATTTTTTTGTCTTACAAGTAATTTCAATTGTCCTTGAACTGTAGCCGTTTGAAAACTTGCCTTCTGGACATTTTGAAGGTTGAGAAAATGCAAACCGTTTGGCTTAATCAAAACGACTTAAAAATATAACCAAAATATTATGTATTTTAAAAATTCGATATTGTTTAAGGTTTCTTACAATGTCAGTATATATTATTGAACTAAAAAAATAAAGTTAAATAATAAAAACCAATTTTTCTCAAATAAGTGCAAGAGTCTTGCAGGTTGGTCTTGGTCTTGCGTGGTCTTGCAAGGTCCGGTCTTGGTCTTGGTCTTGTTCTTGCAAGCTTGGTCTTGGTCTTGGTCTTGCAACCAAAAGGCGGTCTTGGTCTTGGTCTTGGTCTTGGTCTTGCTGCAAGACCAAGACCAAGACCGCAAGACCAAGACCAGTCTTGCTCATCACTACTGATGACATTGTAATATTCGCTACAAGTTTCGAAGAATTACAGACCATGATGACGCAACTATTTCAAGCTTCGGAAAAAGTAGGTCTTAAAGTCTTGGACTTTAACTTAACGATGAACTTAAAGATGAACTTGGAAAAAACAAAAGTAATGACGAATCCACCGAACATTACAAAAATAACGTTGAATGACATAGATTTAGAAACAATAAGCGAATACATCTAGCTGGGGCAGATAACGAAATTTAATAAAGAAAATCATACTGCCGAAATTACCAGAAGAATAAGGTTAGCGTAGGCAGGATTTAGAAAAATGAGTTGGATCTTGAAAAACACTAAAATAGAACAACATTTGAGAACCAGAGTTTACAATCAGTGTATCCTTCCTATACCTACGTATGGTTCACAGACGTGGACACTCACCAAGGCCAATATGGATTATTTATTTATTTATTTATTTACGGGCGAACCCATTTTACAAAATAAGTACAATTTTAAAACAACTACAATAATTTAAAAAAATACAATTAACATGTCAAAGGTTTAAAACAAAATAAAACATTTATAAGCTAAAAATTACAAGACAATTAAACATGAAAGTACACAGACAAATAATATAAATAATAAACATAAAAAGTAGGTACCTACATCTGATAATAACTGTCGTCAAGTGATATTTGACAATACGGCCTTGAATCTATTTAAGCTGTAGGAAAAGTCCAGTTCCTGAAATTGACTTTCAATTCTTTGGCTTCGAGATAAGAACGAATAATGAGCATAATTTGTTCTATGCATTGGTACAGAAAATGAAACCAATTGTCTTGTCTGGCGGTTGGGAACTGCGAAATTAATTTTGGCTAACATATCTGGGCAGTCGATTTGTGAGTTAACCAGCTTAAATAATAGAATTAAGTCGTGATGTAATCGACGGCTTTTTAATGTAGTAATATTTAGCATCTGTAAAATATCGTCATAATGCATATACTGGCCAAGTTTAAACGCAACATGTCTAAGGAATTTATGTTGCACATTCTCAATTTTATCACTATACAACTGATAATAGGGAGACCTCACCGAAGAGCAATATTCCAGATGAGATCTAACCAACGAACAATATAGAATCTTTAATGGTTGGATGGACGTAAAATCAGAAGTAACTCGTTTGATATGTCCAAGAAGCCTCAAAGATTTGTTAATGATGGTTTTAAAGTGCTCATGAAAAGTTAGTGAGGTATCTAGCCATATTCCAAGATCTTTGATTACAGTTTGTGATGAAAGAACAGATGTATTAATACTGTAATCATATAGTAAATGGTTATTAGTTCGATAAAAACGCATGACATGACACTTACTTGTATTCAGTTCCATACCATTATTGATGCACCAACTTTGAAGTTTAGTCAAGTCGTCTTGTAATTTTTCAGCATCTTCACTTGACCTTATGACAGAAAATACCTTTAAATCATCAGCAAATAGGAGTACCACACCATGGTGAAAACTTTTAACTGTATCATTAATAAACAGATTAAACAATAAAGGTCCCAAGTGGGATCCTTGTGGTACGCCAGAAGTTACAGAAATTTCATTGGATTTAATACTGTTAAAACGTACAATTTGTTTTCTATTGGAAATATAATCTGCAAACCATTTTAGTAACGATCCAGTGATACCAAAATTTTCAAGTTTAGTTAATAGGAGCTCATGATTAACTCTGTCAAATGCTTTTGATAAGTCTGTATAAATAGCATCAACTTGATGACCTGCCTCCATTGCTTGTGTTATATAACTAATAAAATATAGAAGGTTGACTTCTGTAGATCTGCCACTGCAAAATCCATATTGTTGAGACGCTATTTTGTGCCTAAATACTAATGATAGATATTCTGTTAATATGGCTTCAAACAGTTTGGGAACGGTGCTTAATATAGATATAGGACGATAGTTCTTTATATCATGTTTATTACCGCTTTTATAAATTGGTGTTATATAACTCAATTTCCAGTAACTTGGGAATTGACCTGATGATAATGACTCATTGAATATATAATATAAGGGACGAGCTAATACAAAACTACAGTATTTCAATAAGATAGGAGGTACTGCATCAGGACCCGGACCTTTCCATGGTTTCAGATTAGTTAGATGTTGATAGACTTCGGAGATGCTAACAGAATAATTAGAAACATTCTGATCATTATCAGTTACGAGTATTTGATGTTGAGTTATATTATCCTTACGATACACGGATAGCAAATGAGAAGCAAACAGATTGGCAGATTCAGACATAGAATTGGACCTAACATTATCAAGGAACATTTCAGAAGGTAGAGAATTCTGGTCCTTATTGGCATTTGCAAATTTCCAAAACAACCTACTGTCAGCCTGGGCATCACTCACATACTGACTATAGCATTGTTCAGAGAGTACTTTACACTGAGATCTAAGGCACGAAAATTTGTCGTAACTGTCTAAATTCAACAATGTCCTGTGTTCTTGGTGTGCTATTTTTTTCCGTATAACTAGTTCCCGTAATTCAGGTGTAAACCACGGAGGAAATTTCTTAGCAGATTTTTTTTTGATGGGGACATGGATCTCGATTATTGAAAATAAGACATCGTAAAATATATTAATCATTTCATCTAAAGACTTACCCAACAGCAAATCATCCCACAAAACTGCACCTAAACAATCATTAATAACTTCAAAGTTTGCATTTTTAAAATCGTAATAATATTGTTCAGGAATGTTATCAGTGTTAGTATTTTTAAATCAGAAGTTACAAGTGGAGGGTGGTGATTATCGGGGGTAATGAGATCATCTATTGATTTTGAGACTATGAGAAGACTTTGAGAAAATACTAAATCCAATAGAACACCTCTCTCATTCACAATATTCGAGCACTGAAAAAGATTATTGAATGCAACCATATTTGATAATAAATCAATAGCATTAGTTTCAAGAAGATTAGCTTGTAAATTAGGTGTAGCTTCAGATGCCAGATTATTCATTCGATTATGGATAAAATAGTAAAGGCACAGAGAGCGATGGAAAGATCAATGCTCGGGGTGAGGCTCATAGAATAGATAAAAAAAGAATGTGTGTGTACTTTGTACGCACGTAAGAAGTTATAATTCTATTATATGATTATATGATTATAAACGAAATTAATATACTTTTTATTTATATTTTATTTAAATATTAAATTAATTTATACTTACTACTTCTCAAACATTTTTATTAAAACAGTGCCAAAAATTAAAATAATAAAAAAATAAAACATACACAAACTTATTAAAAATGCCACAAATGATTTCTGAACATCAATTGGAAAATTTTTTAACTAAATACGTATTTTCTGAAAATAAAATTATATAATAAATATACTTACAATCATAAAATGTATAAAAAAAATAAAAAAATAAAAGTTTCTATTGGGATTCGAACCAACTTACCACGCGGCTGGTATTTCCGTTGTATTGGGATTCACTCGCATTAAAACTTGGCCACAGAGACAGCTTGTCATTATGTGCGAAGATCGTCTAACTAAACAGATTAACCTTTTGACATTTTTAACTTATGTAAATCAAATTATTTTGATTTTGAATTGAAATGATTTAGAATTGAAAAAATACAACAAAACATATAGTAAGAAAACAATATATTAGGTGAATATTGATAGAAATTTTGATGGTAATCAAATGATGTAAATAAAAGTATTACATACTACTTATGTATTTTGGTAGGTTCAAGGTAAGTATCGGAGCCCGTATAACGACTAATAAATTTCGCAATCACTTGCGTCGTGCAAAGTGGCTATGTTCAAATATCATAACAAAATTTGATCAACTATTTATAAAACACTTACCAGTGAAAGATTCTTTAGCTTTGAATAAGCGAGATCTGCGGCACTCATTAGTCACAGTTTGATGAGCTTTCACATTGGCATGCAACAATCATCTCTTCTATGTAAATAAGTCCAAAAATATAATATGAAAACGATTTAAAAAGGCATTAACTAACTTTTTGTTTGTTGTTTCTCTTCCTACAAATTTTAAAACGCAACAAGCATACATTATAACCAAACCACAGTCCCACAGCTGTCATATTGGATAATTTTTGTCATGTCATTTGAACATCCAATCAGAACAAAGTTATAATGCGCATGCGCCCGGTCGCTAGGTTTTCCATATAAAATTTCACCGTCATTACGCCCGTAAAGAAGTATAACTTCAAAAAACAAATAAATGGATTAGAAGCAAAACCAAAGTAAAAGACGCAGGAGAACATGCTGCCAAATTAAAATGGAGCTTCGCAGGACACAATGCCCGATTGAAGGATAAAAGATGGAATCACGAAATACAACAATGGAGACCGTGATTAGGAAGAAGACGTAGAGGAAGGCCACAAATGAGATGAGCTGATTACATAAAGAAGTTTGGAGGACACAACTGGAAACAGGTGGCGCAAAATAGACAACACTGGATTGAATTGGGGAGGCCTATATCCAAAGTTGGGTTACTGAAGGCTGAAGAAGAAGAAGAAGAAGAAGCGTTAAGTTCTTGGAGTAGGTAGTGTTAGTGTATATGTTACAGTTCAAGTTGATTATCCAGTTGGAGTTGACTCCAACTACATAGTTGGAGTCAACTCTAACGGCTGGTTTCAGTAAAAGTTGATTATAAATATAAAATAAAGATTTATATTCAACATTTACTAGTAAAAGTAGACTCCAACTAGGAAAAGTATACTCTTCCCAATGCCATTTAGCAAAAGTTGATTCTGATTCACACAAACAGCCGATTCTAGAAATTAAATGTTTCCTACTGAATATGTTCAAATTAGTCTAGACTGTATCGTCGCCCCCGTTAGGTAAATTACTCCGATTCGAATTTTTTGCACAAACTTACTCAAAAAGAGGTCCTTATAACAAATCTACTGGGTGCCAGGCAGTACCTTGATCGATAAATTGTTTTTTAAACAATTTTTTTAGACAAATTCACAAAAATAATTTTTTCACTTCGAACAATTTTTTTTTTAGATCATTTGGGTTATTCTGAGCAAAAAAAGGTATTTTGTGATTTTTCTCTAAAATTGATTGTTGTCGAGTTATACGAGATTTAAAATTTGAAAAATGCGAAAATAGCCATTTTCAAGGCTTAATAACTCGGTTAAAATCCATTATTATGAAAGTCAGAAAGTGACCAAATCAAAGTTTATAGCCCCCTCTACAAGATCCAGCAGAAATTTTTGTCATTATTTTATTACCAAGCTTTATCTTTAATTATTAACAATGAGCGCTAAGTGCGTACTAGGCGGCCGTCAATGGTGAGTGCTAAAGAGATGCACCATTCCAGCAGTCCAATGGCGCATCTTACTCGCACTCACATTGACGATCGCCTCAATACGCTCTTAGCGCTCATTGCTGATAATTAAAAATAATATATTATTAATGAAATAATGACAAAAATTTCTTCAGGATCTTATAGAGGTAGCTTTAATCTTTGATTTTTTTAGTTTCTGACTTTCATAATATATAATATCGTATGGCATTTTTGCCTTTCGGACAGTTCCGGCGCCAATTACATCTTTAACCCTGATTCAAGTAACTAGTGTCGATGTACACTAGCCCAGGGGACCGACTGCTTAACGTGCTCTCCGAGGCACGGTGAGACGGCTCGTGTCATTATTGAAAATGAAAATGGTTTGTCTTTAGCAGGGCTCGAACCCACGTGCACTGGCGTATGAGGCCAGCGATTATGCCGTTACTCCACGGCCGCTCGCTCGACTTTCACAATAATTATCTTTAACCGAGTTATTAAACCTTGAAAATGATTATTTTGGCGTTTTTCAAATTTTAAGTCGCTAATAACTCGACAACAGTCAATTTTAGAGAAAAAAAGGCCCAACGGATCTAAAAAAAATTTGTACGAAGTGAAAAAACTATGTATTTTTGCGAATTTGTTTAAAATCATTGTTTATCGCCAAACTTCACTAAAATCATTCATTATTGTACTCATTTTCGGCAGTAAAGTAACACTTTGTTGTATTGAAAGAAGAATGTTACTTTACCTGCCGCGATAATTAATCAAATTAACCGAGATTGAATGTAAGTGGTCAATGGCAGCAATCGATTATTTATTTGAGTGAAATTAAAATTTATTTACTTTAATTATTAAAAATATTGTACAAAATTTATCTTATTATTAATAAAATTTATGTCAAAAAGTAAAATTCTGTAGTGTTTCGCAATTATACTCATACAAAATAAATCAAAACTTTACAGATTTAGTAATTAGGTAGGTATACAATATTGATAACTACCGATTAAACATCAAAACCGGCCATCATTCAAAAGTCATCTGTCAGTACTGTCATTACTGTCATACCAATTTTTTATTTCGTCTAAAATTAAAAAAATTTCCTCAAAGTTGTAAGTAAGTGTTAATGTTTTTTATGATTAACGATACAATTTTGTACGCACCACCTCAATACTCTTTATAGAACGCGTCTGTTCCTCTGCTCGTAATATGAGACTCGTTCGATAAAGAGTCACTTTACTGACTGACTTTACTGAAATTGGTTAAACAATTTTTCGACCGCGGTACTGCTTGACACCCTGTGTATTTGTTATAAGGATTGTTATACGGATGTATTTCTTTGAGTAAGTTTGTGCAAAAAATCGAATCAGAATAATTTACCTCACGGGGGCGACGTTACAGACTATACTAATAAGTAGTTGAAACGGTCAAAACAAAGAAACGCACACTCATCAAAAATGCACTTGAGATTCTCGTATAATCAACATTTACTGAATCGATCCAGGAAGAGTCAACTCCAACTAGTAAAAGTTGATTTAAGTTTTTAAAATCAACTTTTACTGCTCGTTTCAGTTGGAGTTGACTCCAACTAGTTGGAGTCAACTCTAACTGAGAATCAACTTGAACTGTAACATTATATGTTTTTACATGGAAAAACGACAAAAGCAATATTTGTGTCCTTGATAAATGCAATAATTTATTTTTATCAAAAACTCAAAGTAGAGTTCAAAATAAGTACCTATCGCTCATATCGAATTTTCCTTATCTGTATCTATAATTTAAAATATAGCTAATCTAATTCTCTGTGCTTAACCACCTGTGGATTATTCTTGATCTGATGATTTTTCGGGCATAGACATTCGCTATACATACTGTTTCTTCCACAATGTCACTAAAAAATATAGAATCAGAATCACCTGTTGATACACCCGGTATACTTACAGCTTTTCAAACATGTTATAAAATAAGCATTCCGCGACGTTGCCATATCATTACCAGAAATAATAAGATTTATATTTTTGTATCCGAATTTGTTGTTTTTCCTGGACATGTGTGAATAATAATACAAGGCCGGTTATAATTCAAAGGCCATCTTCTGCACATCGTACTCCTCTATATTTTCTTCTTCGTAAGGGTGTAGTTGCGTCATGTAATTTGTTTGACTATTTGTTGCTTGGCTTTAAATAGTGAATGAGTAACCAGTCACCAGTCATGCTCTTTATTAAGTCCGACCGTCGTACTGGATATTTTCCTCTCGATCTTTTGTCCGTTACGTTGCATTCTCTTCTTCTAGTTATAGGTATAGTATAACAGTTTTAACTGAAACCCTCAAAGTCACTTGCACCGCATAAACGAACGTCAGTGGTCTCTTATCGTCGCGGTTGCAGGTAAATCGGTTTTACTATACATATGTCCAAAATATATGGCAAGTCTGGCTTTTATGTTAAGTTCTAGTATTGAATTATTTGTGCGATGTATGTGGTTCAACAGTTCAACATCACGTGCTAACAAAATAAGCAACTTTTATTCGAGACATTTTTTCAAATTATGGATATTTATTATTTAGCGTATGTCTACATCACAGTTTTTGTACATAAATAAAAAGTCATTGTAAATAATAATTAATTTTTACATACAAAAATTTAGTTGACATATTCAATCGACTGCCATCGTAGGATATGATCGGACAGTCCTCCACTAAATGTTTGCTCTTCTCATGCCTTCGATACTAAATTGGCACACTCGTACAGTCCATTTATTAGTAGTTGTCTCATATTTAATTACTTAAAAAACTGTGATATCTTTCTGCCAGGAGATCTTGGAAAAGATTGTCTGGCGCCTCTTGTGCTAGTCCATTTAGATTATCCAGAGTGCACGTACAGTATTATCCTGTTGACGCGAACTAGCTTTACACCTCATTATGGATAGATGGCGCTATAATCGGAAAAAACGATTGTTGGAAATGGAAAATTAAATTAAAAATGGAAAGTCCCCACTTAAATGGAGAACTTTACTTATCTTTTTTTGGTTTTAGGACCTAATAATCACAACCCAATTGGTCCCCATAACGCTCGAGTAACTGCAAATTTAGCATACTTTACTCCAATTACTATCCGTATTTTTGTGAGTTTGACTATTGCCGATTTGACTATTCTGATGAGTCTATTGTTAATAATAACGGAATTAAATAGTCTGACCACTTCATAGCCTGTCATGTTTCTTATCTCTGTTTGATTGTTTCTGTTTTTATCGATGATTATTACTTTCGTTCTTTGTATATTTATTTTCAAACCATATTCCGTATTCACTATGCCCAGCTTATTCATAATTTGTTTCAGTTCTTCTGGTGAAGACGCTAATCTAATATATCCGTATCATCAGCACATGGTCGGACTATAATTTTTCTTCCTCCCATAGTTGCCCCCATTTGCCATTTCTGAAAAACTTCACGCATAGGTAATGTGTTTACTACATATATCGAATCTAATAGGGGATATTATACCTCCCTGCCGAACTCCAGATTTCAATTTGAAGTTGTTCGAAATCACATTATTAGCCAATCAACTATTTTCAATGGAAAATATGCCACAATTTTACCAAAAAACATGATTTTATTAACGTTTCGAAGCCCAAATCGGGTTTCGTTGTCAAAATACAAAATACTACTGATTTAGACAACGAAAATCAGTAGTATTTTGTATTTTGACAACGAAACCCGATTTGGGCTTCGAAAAGTTAATAAAATCTTTTTTTTGGTAAAATTGTGGCTTATTTCCCATTAAAAATAGTTGATTATAAAAATGCCACAAGGAAATAGCTTCAGAACAACACATTATTAGCTCTTACATTAGCGGTCTTATCGTCGATGTGTCAAAAATGAATTGGCCGGCTCAAAATCCAGAGTTGAATCCAATTGAGCATGTTTGGGACCATCTCAAAAGAAGAGTAAGAAACAGATTACGTGTTCCATTAAATCGTGAGCAGCTTTGCTTGACTCCCATGGAAGAATTGGAAGCTTTTCCTCAAGAAAACATCCAAAATTTGATCAATTCAATGCCAATTCGAATGAAAAGTGTAGTTCAAAATAGAGGTGGGCTGGTAATAGATAATATTAAAATCATGACTTTATTGTAATTTTTATAAAGAAAACAGAAAAAATATAGGGTAAGGAAAGGTATATTGGTGATAAAAATGAAAAATACTAATAATATAGGACTTTAACAACTAAGCAAGAAATAATTTTTTACTTTATTATGTTACTTATTATTTAAAGTAAATATTTATGTAGAAGAGTTAATTTAACAAAAAATGAATAATAATGATAGTAATAAATGTCAAATTGACATACAAACTTATGTTAGGTAAGTTGGTGACACGGTAAGGTATATTGGTGATAGTGGTTAGAAAATTTGGTGAAACAACCACAATTTAAGGAATTTAACTTACCAGATTTTTTATTGATAATTAGTTTATTTAATGGTTTTATAAAGAAAACAGCAATTTTTTCAATAAATATGTAACCGTCTCTCACATTCGATAAGAAATGGCTCCACTGCCGACTGTTGCACAACGCAACGGTCAAAACAGTATGTTTACTAAAAGCGGATGCGCGCATTGCGAAATCGTAATATACGTTTGTCCTGCTTACACTCGTAACAACTTACTAGCGCTGTGTCATGAATGTGCTTGCATAGGGAACTGTGTTGTAATCTGATTAAAAATTATAACCAAATTACTTGTATCACCAATAATATACCTTTCCTTACCCTATAAAGAAAATATTTTTAATTTTCCCTTAAAATCATCATTTTGGGAGCAGTTTTTTTCGGCATTTGTTATATTATAAGAAATGATTGTATATACTGCATTAGAATATATTCTTAGGGCCGGTTGTTCGAACGCTAATCAACAATGATCACCATCAAATATTTAATTAATGTCACAACTGTCAATGTCAACTTTGGTTGGGTTGCTGAAAACGCAATTGATTATAATTATGAGATTAGTTAATCAATTAACATAACAATTATTAACATAATTGATTGACTAATTTCATAATTGTAATCAATAATTATGTTTTCAGCAACCCAACCAAAGTTGACATTGACAGTTGTGACAGTAATTAAATATTTGATAGTAATCATTGTTGATTAGCATTCGAACAACAGGCCCTACTTTCCACAAATATCTAATGACAATCAATTTCTTATATCTAGGATTCGTACAAATTTTAAAAAATGCCACAAATTCTAGGTCACCTTTTTGAAGTTATATTTCTTTAGGCGCGATTGAGAGTAAAATTTCATAATACTGCGCGCATGCGAACACAGACAGTATGGCGTTTAGTTGCCAAATCTTTCTAGTTATGTATAAATATATCAGTGCACGAAAAGGTGTGAAAAGAATATATTAGTGTTTTTAGTAAATATATTTATTATAATTTTTGTGTCTGGATTTGTCTTCCTCAGGAGTAAGATGACTATTATTAAAACATTTTATTGTATATTTATTATAATCTTATCCGTCTTATCCAGTAAGAAATTCGATTACATTTAGAAATACACAAGCTAGAACTAACCTTATGTTGAATTCTCCTCTATTCGTCATGTGCAGCTATTATATTGCCTTAAGTATTTACTGCGATATATTTAACAGCAGTTTAAAGCAACTTATTTCTATGGCCAAGATCTACCTAGGTGATTAATAATTTATTTCTTTACGTTCAATAGTATGTTGTTCGTTGCTAATCTTTCAAATTATGTATCAGCGCAAATAAGCCATTAAAATAATATATTAGTGTTTTTTAGTAAATGTATTATTTATTATAATTTTTGTGTCTTTGGATTTGTCTTCCTTGGGCGTAAAATAATAAAATATCTATTTTCATATTTCACTTGTCACCGTGATGTGTAATTATGTATACATATCCGAAACGTCAATAACAGACGCCTTGATAGCCTGGTTGGTAGGGCATTGGACCAGAGATCGACAGATCGCGGGTTCAAATCCCGGACGATTCATGTTCCTTTTTTTTTTATTTTTGGCATTGTTAAGTTTTGGTCAATTTTTGGTAATTATTGTTAATTTTTTGTATTGTAACTGCTAAGTATATTTATTTCGTTGAAATTATATACATAATAGAAGTACCTATAACTTCTTACGTGCGTACAAAGTACACACACATTCTTTTTTTTTAATGACGCGCGGTGTATTTAGGGTGGCGGCGAATAAAATTAATAAGGTGCGTTCGCGGGTACATTTGACAAATTGTCGCCGACAATTTCTAACCTCACTTAATATAAATAATACCGTTAATAGATAAATATACAAGGTATATTTACTTTTAATTAATATTAATAACTAATTATTAAATTATACTAGGTAAATATACCTTGTATATTTATCTATTAACGATATTATTTATATCATTTTAAAGTGCGCATGCGTTTTGCTGCTAATTTGTCGCCGACAGGCACCCGCGAATGCACTTAATACTATGATGATATCCAACGTTTTGTAAGGACATGGTACATGAAGAACAAAGAAACAGAAAAAACAAAAAAAATCCACGAAATTTACCTAAACACCATAAATCCATCCACATCTTGGCAACACCGCCATCAATCCAACACACTCGCAGTCGCAAGTCGCAATTTTTAGTGTTGTGACTGTGACGTAAATCCTTAAAAAGCAAACGCGAATCGGTGAAATTATCTTATATCGATATCACGTCGCACGTTTCTGTCTGGACTAATTTTATGTGTAATTATTAATAACAATTAGTGAATTTACAACTAATAGCTGCAACAATAAACATTAGGTAAGTGCGTGCATTTATACAGATAAAAAATTTCCTAGTTTTGAAGGTTATGCTACTTGTATGATATGTCAGGTCAGTTGATTTTCATCAAATATTTTAATACATTCATTACGACCTTTGACACTACCGACATATAAAACGTGCGATTTAAATCATTTTGTATATTTAATTAGCAATTGACCTTGAATGCTATGTTTCCGTCCCTATGGAAACCGAAAGTTTTGATTTGATAGCTTGTGCTGTTTTTTTTATTTTTTCTTATTAGATGATAATCAAATCGCCTTGTAACTTCAGAACTTTCAATTATTTTGATATAATTCTCACTTACTGCGTTTTACTGCGTGTTTAATAGCACAGGAAATCTTGATATAGTATTTTTACTGTAAAAGCGATATTACCTAGGTGAAAATTTTTGACGTAAGAGAACTGTCAAAACATTAGAATGTGACTTTTCATTATTGCCATGTTTATAATAAACATGGCAATAATGAAAAGTCACATTCTAATGTTTTGACAGTTCTCTTACCTCAAAAATTTTCACCTATGTAATATCGCTTTTGTAGTAAAAATACTATAAACTGTATTTTACTGTTTATTTAGTATGTATTTCTAAGAACATTAGTTTTGAATTTTTGATAATTACTTGACTTAAGAGCCATCTCCCAATCAGAGGTTGATATCCAGTGGCGTACTGATTTACTTACTGATAGATCATCGGGCCCTGGTACCAGTTGCGGGCCCGCCCGTCAAAAAAAAACACACATTGTATATCAAAAGTTTTTAATAAACATTAAATATAAATCATCATATACAGGGTGATCAACTTCTGTGACAAAGTACAATATATCTGTTATTATACAATATATGAAAAAAGTTGTTAATAAAAGTTATGTAATGTATGTTATGTAATGTAAGTTATATAATGTACACTTTTAAAATTATTGAGAAATATACAGGGTCCTCCATAACACGGTGCCAAACCAAAGTTAGGTTTTTTAAATGGAACACCCTGTATTTTATTCAAAATCTGGTTTCTCTACATTTTTCTGATTCAAGAGATATAACACTTGTCTAGGGTTATAGCGAGTGTTTCATAGTTACGGTTACGAGCACTTTTATTAAAAAATCAAACTGATATGATCGTCCTGTATGTTTCTAACGGTGTAATATAAACTTATTTTTTTACTGCTTTTGACTGTCAATATTGAAGTAGTTTTGCAACAATGTACAATTTTTTTATAACTACACAAATTGTATACAGGGTAAGTCAAAATGTAAATAAAAGAATTTCTTCATATTTTTAAATGGAACACCCTGTATTTTATATTATTATCGAAAAGTTCTATCAGTATACTTGCATATCTTTTAAATATTCCCTATACCTAAAGTTATTAGTTTTCGAGATATTTTAGTTTTATTGTTGATAACAATATGTATTACTTAGTTATTAATAACAATACTTTAATTTACTAAAATTTATTAAGAAAACTAAATTAAATAAAAAAATGTTCAACGTGCTTTGTATGTTTCTTATAAAAGGTGTTCAAAGTTACCTCACATAACGTCTACACAAGCCTGGAGACGAGTTTCGAAAGACCTACTGACGAGTGTCCCGAAAAGATTGGTCATAATTTATACCACACATTCTGCGGTCAAAAATAGTTCGATTGAACCTAACTTACTGTAGTAAAAATGTGCTCATAAAAAAGTTACAGCCCTTTGGAGTTACAAAATGAAAATCGATTTTTTTCAATATACCGAAAACTATTAGAGATTTTTTATTGGAAATGGACATGTATCATTCTTATCGTAGGAATATCTTAAAACAAAATTATAGTGAAATTTGTCCATCCCATAAAAATTTTATGGGGGTTTTGTTCCCTTAAACCCTCCCAAACTTTTGTGCACGTTCAAATTAATTCATTATTGTGGTACCATTAGTTAAACACAACATTTTTAAAACTTTTTTTCCTCTTAGTATTTTGTCGATAAGCCAGTTTTTATCGAGATGCGGCTTCTCTTTTAATATATTTACATACAAATTTTATGGGGGTTTTGTTTCTTTAAAAACCCCAAATGAATGTGTACGTTCCAATTAAACTATTATTGTGGTACTATTGGTTAAACACAGTGTTTTTAAAACTTTTTTGCTTTTTAGTTTTTTTTTTCATAAGTCACCTTTTATCGAGATGTGGCTTTTTTTCAAAATATACCTAAAAATGTAAATTACAAATAAATTTTCAGATTATTAACAGGTCTCTATAATCTTACTTAACCATATTATACAAATATGTGGTGGATACGACAAATATTCAAAATATCTCGATAAACACTGGCTTATAGAAAAAGTACTAGGAGGCAAAAAAGTTTTAAAAACATTGTGTTTAACTAATGGTGCCACAATAATAATTTAATTGGAACGTACACAAAAGTTTGGGATGGTTTAAGGGAACAAATCCCTCATAAAATTTTTATGGGGTGCACAAATTTCACTTTAATTTTTTTTAAGGTGTTGCTGCCATAAGAATGCCACATGTCCATTTTCAATACAAAAACTCTTAAGAGTTTTCGATATATGAAAAAAAAATCGATTTTCATTTTGTAACTTCAAAGGACTGTAACTTTTTTTGTGTGCATTACTATATATAGGTAAGTGAGGTTCAATCAACCTATTTTTGACCTCAGAATCTGTGGTATAATTTATGACCAATATTTTCAGGACACCCTGTATATGTATATCCACTCTTCATTTCATATCATTGTCCCCTCATTATGTGTCCCAGACATTGTAACTTTCTTATGTTTATTGTGTTTATTGTTTCGTATTCTTTGCCCATTTCTCGCAATACTTCTGTGTTCGTTTTCTTCTGTGTCCATGCTGTTTTAAGCATCCTGTAGCACCATCTTTCAAATGACTGTAGCTTATTTATGTGTTCTTGCTTGAGTATTGCAGCTATCACATCCATATTGTAGTATTGAGAACATGTAACATCCCAGAGCACTTACTCTCAGTTCTAATCTAAGGTTTTTATTGCAGAGAATTGTTTTCATTTTTACAAACACATTTCTTGTTCTAACAATAAAACACTGAAAACGTTTGTTTTCTATACTTCCACAAAATTTATTACAACTATGCGACTACAGCTGTTTCGACATAGTGCCTTTCTCAAGTGATTTAGATTACTATGGGTTTGCCTTTTTAAAGTCTTTAACTGAAGAGGTTGAGGAGTGGGGAGCTGTTTGTCTCGAGTTGGTCATTCAGAATTATATCTGTATTTTTCAATTTAATAATTTCCATAGATTCTAATAAAGGTAGCTTAAGGCCTTTATTTTGAATATGCAGAATTTGAAACTGTTCATTAAAAGAATCATTATGATCTAGAAGGTGAAGTGCGTATGTAGAAGTGTCTGTTTTTCTATTGTTGAAAGCCCTTTTGTGTTCTGCTATCCGTTTGTCAAAAGTTCTGCCAGTTTGACCGATGTAAGTTTTCGGACAGTCACTACAAGTTAGTTTGTAAACACCACTCTGTAGTTGTTTTCTCTTTCGGCTCTTATTGTTCTCGATATATTTGCTTAAGTTGTTAGTTCTGAAAGCTGGTGTCACATATCACATATCTTACCAGTATATGTGATAGAGCAGAAAGTAGTGGGTTCTTTCTGTGGTGGTGGATAGACTAATTTCAGGGCTTTCTTATGGAGTTTTTGGTTTAAAATTTTGTTAATTGTTTGTTCGTTATAGCCATTGTTTACTGCTATGTGTTTAATGATGTTCAGTTCTATCTCGAAGTTATTTTTTGACATGGAAATTTCTGTCAGTCTATGTATCATACTATGGTAGGCTGCTGATTTGTGTTGTGTAGGACTGGATGATGAATTCTGTATAGTTGTGTCAGTATGGGTAGGTTTATGATATACGGAGAACTCATGTTTGTTGTGTAGTCTGGTAATTGTTACATCTAGAAAGTTTATGGACTTTATTCTGTTCGGTTTCTATTGTAAACTCAATATTACTATGAAGTGAATTAATGTATGATAGAAATTGGTCAAGTTGCCTGTTAGTTCCTGTAAAGCATACTAGTATATCATCCACATATCTTCACCAATATAAGAACTGTTTAAATACGGAATGTTTAGAAATTGTTGTTACAATCTGGTTCATAAATACGTGTGAAATTAGTCTATCCACCACAACAGAAAGAACCCACTACCTTCTGCTCTATCACATATACTGGCAAGATAACAACAAAAATAGCCAGATACATAAAAAAGAAAGGAATAACACCAGCTTTCAGAACTAACAACAACTTAAGCAAATATATTAAAAACAATAAGAGCCGAAAGAGAAAACAACTACAGAGTGGTGTTTACAAGCTAACTTGTGGTGACTGTCCGAAAACTTACATTGGTCAAACTGGCAGAACCTTTGACAAACGGATATCAGAACACAAAAGGGCTTTCAACTATAGAAAAACAGACACTTCTACAGACGCACTTCACCTTCTAGATCATAATCATCCTTTTAATGAAGAGTTTCAAATTCTGCATATTCAAAATAAAGGCCTTAAGCTATCTTGATTAGAATCTATGGAAATTAATAAATTGAAAAATACAGATATAATTCTGAATGACCAACTCGAGACAAACAGCTCCCCACTCCTCAACCTCTTGAGTTAAAGATTTTAAAAAGGCAAACCCATAGTAATCTAAGTCAGTTGAGAAAGTCACTCTGCCGAAACAGCTGTAGTCACATAGTTGTAATAAATTTTGTGGAAGTATAGAAAACAAAAGTTTTCAGTGTTTTATTGTTAGATAAAATGAACTTCCATCAAGTAACGGTCGAATCCATCAATTACATTTCCTGTTATTTCTATCCTGGTCCTTATTTCTGTTGTTTGATTATTATTTTCTGAAATCCAGTTTCTCAGATATTTGTATTTATCAACCCTTTCTATCTATACATCTCTCAAATGTTTGCATATTTGTTTTCTCTGTTATTATCATGATATGTCCATATGTAAACAGAAAATTTTGATAGCCTCTGGCTGTTTTATATTCCTTATTTCTGATGATAATCAAATTGCCTTGTAGAGTTTCATTTATTTTGATATAATTCTCACTTAGTATGTTTTACTGCTTGTTTAATAGCATAGCAAGCCTTGATACACTATATTTATAGTGTTTATAATTATAACATTTTAAAGAACATTAGTTTTGATATTTTCACTTAAGGAAACCAGTTTTGTTCCAACCAGTTTGATGATTCCTTGAAAAATAATTATCTAAGTCTGGTTTTCATTCATTTATTTACTTGTGAGCTTGTCTTTTATTTTTACTTCTATCATTGAACGCTTTATCCTTTTTTGTGTCTGTCTTAACTTTGAAGCATTGTTTTTTGTTAGGATTAGTGGTTCAGATCCATAGATCATTATTGGCAGAAAATTGAGCAAAGACTTTCCACTTCAGATTAATTTGTATGTATGTAAGTATGTTTTAAAGCTCCTTGCACTGCTCATCCATGTGCTGTTTGTCTAATTTGTCCTTGTTTAATTGTCCTTGCCTACTCTAATTTCTTTTCCAAGGTATATGTATTTATCAACAAGTTCTACTTCGTCTCCCTGAGTTTTTGAATTGTTACTGGGCAGGAAGTTCATCATGTATTTTGTGTTGAAGATATTTATTTTCAAACCGATTTCTCTGCAGGCTCTTCCTGGTTTTTCTAATATGGTGTTAATTTCACCTAGATTTCCTCTCTTATCAAAAGATTTCATCTAGATTCTTATCAAAACTGTATTATCAGCATAACTCAGCTGGTGCAGTCTTTCCCTATCTACATTTATCACTTTAACCCTTTATCCACCCAATCAATGGTTTTAAAAGTCATTTATAAAAAGCTTTGGGTATAGTGTGTCATCCTGTCTGACCTCTTTGAATCCCTGGCATTACTGTTTTTGTGTAACTTTACTAATCTTCAATAACGGCTATTAATGCAACTTTCATTTAATGCTTAAATTCAAGCAGAAATCGGGGAATTAAAGTAGCTACTTTATTCGCCAGATTTAGCTCCATCTGATTTTTTTTTGAAGGTTCTTATTGAAATTTTACAACATTAACTTTTCCTGATTTACCCAAACCATTTTTGTCCTCACATTTATTGTTAATATATGTGTATAATTCAATGCCACTTTTATTCTGCATCTTCTTCTTCCTTTATATAAACAATTTTTCTTGTTCATTGGTGGGGCCGATGTTTATAATTTTTTTATTGAAAGGATATTGGCACTATAAGTAATACAACAAGAATTAAAATTCAGTTTATTGCAGATTTATATATATATATATATATATATATATATATATATATATATATATATATATATATATATATAATTCAGTTTATATTTAAATTTAAACAAATTTTAGGGGTAAAAAAATAAAATATTCATTAATCTACAAATAAAACGCTGAAATAAAGTTTTAAACTGTTTCCTCATAGATGACATATTAAAATTAAAAAAAATTGCAGCAATTTGTTAAGTACTTTTAATTCACAGGGAATTTGTTGATAAAATTTAAGAAATAAAACTAGCTCCATTTCAAAGACAAATTCAATGTTTTGGTACATCAAAAATATTGCATGTCAACATAAACATTTTCAGACAGTTACATCATTCTCTTGATTAAATGAACTGTATCTATTATAGGCCACTTTTTAACCTTTATAAGGCCCCCTCCAAATTATCTGATTACTGATGGCCCCCTGTTTGATAGTAATAGGTATTCGTAATTTGTTTTTGTAATGAATAGTGCATGTTGATATGACATGGAGTAAAAAAATACTTTCAAGGTATTAGACTAATCAAAATAAATTTTGAAACGGTTTATTTTATATTATATAATTATTGTTGTTCTAACATCTTTATCTAGAAATTTTTATAATTTTAAATTAGTTGTCTTCAATATAATGCCCTTCTGCATTCTTAGACTGCTCTCTGCGAACCGTCCACTGTGCTGAATATCATCTTCCTACTGGCTGTTGAGAAGTTGCACCGAATTTATTTTACATCCTCTTGCGATTTGTGGCGGATTCCTGTCAAGGAGTATTTGAATTTTGGGAACAGCTAGACGTTGCAGGGTGCTAAATCTGGCAAATAGGAGTGGTGCTCCATGACTATGACCTGGTATTTGGTCAAATATTCAAAGTAATTTGACACACGTGTAGAAGAATAGCGGAGCTCCAATTGAAAGAAAATGCTACTTTCATTTCTTTAATATTTCTTTGAGAATTTATACAGGGTGTAACAAAAATACAGGTCATAAATTAAATCACATATTCTGGGACCAAAACTAGTGCGATTGAACCTAACTTACCTTAGTACTAATGTGCACATAAAAAAAGTTACAGCCCTTTGCAGTTACAAAATGAAAATCGATTTTTTCCAATGCATATATCGAAAACTATTAGAGATTTTTTATTGAAAATGGACATGCTGTATTCTTATGGTAGGGACATCTCAAAAAAGTAATAACAGTGAAATTTGTACACCCCATAAAAATTTTATGGGAGTTTTGTTACCTGAAACCCCCCCAAACTTTTGTGTACGTTCCAATTAAATTATTACTGCAGTACCATTAGTTAAACACAATGTTTTTAAAACTTTTTTGCCTCTTAGTATTTTTTCGATAAACGATTTTTATCGAGATATTAATATGTTTCAAAATATACCTAAAAAATGTAAATTCACAATCAATTTTCATAGGTCTCTAAATATAATCTTACTGACCATGTAAAAATTTGTGTTGGATTTTACAAATGTTCAAAATATCTCGATAAAAATTGACTTATCGAAAAACTATAAAGAGACAAAAAAGATTTAAAAATATTTTGTTTAACTAATGGTACCACAACGATAAGGTAACCAAAAGTTTGGGGGGGGGGGTTTAAGGGAACAAAACCCTCATAAAATTTTGGGGGGTGTACAAATTTCACTGTTATATTACTTTTTTGAGATCTTTTTTTTTTGGCCTTCGGGTTCATGTGCTCATGTGCCCATTCAGCCAGTAGCAAATGTGTAACCTATTCTAACTAAACTAACTAACACTATTATTCTGAAAAATAAAAAAAGAAGAACGAGGATGGGGAGAGGAACTAGGATTTTGAGATCTTCCTGCCATAAGAATGCCACATGTCCATTTTCAATAAAAAATCTGTAACAGTTTTCAATATATTGGAAAAAATAGATTTTTATTTTGTAACTTCAAAGGGCTGTAACTTTTTTTATGTGCACATTTGTACTAAGGTAAGTTGGGTTCAATCGATCTATTTTTAGTCCTAGAATATGTGATTTAATTTATGACCTGCATTTTTGTTACACCCTGTATAGTCATGCAGAGCAAGGAGAGTATCTCATCAGTAATCCATGATTTATTTTTCGTTTGCTGTAGATGGTTCTATAAGGGTGTCGGAGGCAGTTTGAATGTTGTTTTGTGTTGCTCCACATGTTATTCAGACATTTGTTATGTTGTGTGGATTGTTACTTTGTACATAATTCTGATAGTGCTGATTCCATTTTGTTGTTAACTGTTGGTACTCTCAATTTATCAATGTTATATCTCAGATTTGTTATCTCTGGATAAGCAGCAACTCTTTTAATATTATTTGATATCTCAGATTGATTATTATAATTGATTGATACAAAATTTAATAAATATATGAAACAATGTAAATAATATACATTATATCAGTATTAACTTGATCCCTTTATTCGAATTTTCATGATTCTGTTGCATTTAGTTCTCGAGATATTTCTAATAGGCCAGTTATCTGCCTCACCCTATATACACATCGACGTTCGTTTCAATTTATGTTTTGAGTTAATTTGATTGAAAATGAATCGTACCGCATGGGAAAAGTTATAGCGGACGGACTATACGTTTATGGGTGTCTGAGAATACTAAAATTTTAGTTGTGGAAACGTTTAACGTAAACCAAACATTTCGCCATGACGAACTACCGCATTTATTATATTTTGTAGTTGTTGTGCTTTGCTTGCTTAGATGGCACGTATTATCTTCATTATATATAATCTTTATTCCTTCTACCCTGAGGTGTAGGGATCTGTTTCTGATTCTTTCATTCTTTTTTGTTCTTCGCAAATTTCTTCCATATCTTTCTGTTCTCTGTTAGTTTTTTGGCATCGTTCCATGTTGTTCCCCTCTTTTGCAAAATATCTATTATTACTGCATTCCATTGTTTTTATTATGTTCATTCTTAACCATTAATAAGATTTTTCAACCGAATATTGCGCAATGGGAATTCCGCACTTTTGCTGATTAACCGAGAAAACACTGAGAAGGCATAAGATAGTTACGTTAGTTTAGTAATTACACAATGTGAAACAACTGAGTCAAGGCAGACGTGTGTTGTGTGTTGTGGTTGTGTGCTGTTTAGTGCACTGAAACACAACGCAAACTTGTGCAACGAAGATGGCAATGAACTTGCAAGCGAACACCAATGCGTATCTACCACCGCATCGTGACGAATTATAACAAAGTCAAAGTAGATAGGATGCATCAAAATGTAATCAAGAAAAGTAGAAAAGTATTCTCATGATCGTTTTTTCTAATAAAACAGTGAAACGTTTTGTTTTCAATACTTGTACAAAATTTATTATAAATTAATGTCACTATAATAGCTGTTTCGGTTTTCTTTCCAGCTTTCTTAAGTGATGAGTTTTAACTCGATCAATCAATCAATAAAATGTACATTTAGGTATTGGTTAACGATTCTTGATTAAAAACTCTAACATCAAAGTAAAACAACTTCTTTGTAATATGTATAATTTAATAAAATCCTAAAAAATCCCAATGAACGAACGTTTTCGGACCTATCAGTCCATCATCAGTGAACCAACTAGCCCCAGAACCAAACAATGGTTGTAATTATAATTCATTATACATTCTAATGTGTTGAAATTGACAAGGCTTAACGCTGATGTTAGAAGATAACCTCTGGAAACATGGTGAAACCCTAAGCGAAGACTTTAACAACCATCTTGGGCCACGAATGTGGCAGACACCAATAAGGCCAACTTGTCAGTTCGTAAAAAGTTGAAAATAAAAAGTTCTAAGTAGTAAGATTTTATGGTTTAAAAATAGAATAACCAATTTGTTTTTTTATGTTTGTACTGTTCATTGAAATTTAAATAAACCCAAAAAATAAAATACCAGAATTTTGAGATATATATTTTACCGCTTTTTCACCAGTAGCGGTAGAGAATCCTGGATGAAGTCTCCCTGAAGACTTTAGTTGGCTGATAATCACATCAGCGATCAGCACACCGTGGGAGAAACGAAGTTCAATGGAACGTGACCCATAAATTCACGTCTGATAGAAAGAAACCATTTGATTTTCGGAGACGTCTAACCATAGGCCATTCCAGACTGTCTCCAACCAGAAAGTAAACCTAGTTACTTTGACGAAACGGAAAGTTTCCAGGTGCAGAAAATATGTAGAAAATCCAACAAAAACCAAAACCAAAAACCATACTACCAAACTCACTGGCGGATCCAAGGGGTGTCACGGGGGTCATGACCCCCCCCCCCCAAAATGGTAAACCCACGTATCCTGGGGTTGGTAAGACTAAGTGACCTTCCATCAGAGATAGGTAATTAAATCACCCTCAAGACCCATGACCCCCCCCCTAAACAAAATTTCTGGATCCGCCACTGAAAACTCCAAAACTCCAACCAACATCAAGACGAAAACTAAACAGGAACCAAACCAAACCTCCAACGGAAAACCAAACCAAACCCTGAAATAATAGAATATTGTTTAGGATTTAGAAAACTAAAGTGACAATTTTTTAACGGTATGGAAAAGAAAATAAATCAAAAGAATTTTTACCTTGTACAATGGGTCTTCCCACAAACAACTGCTTTCCACCACAGTAAAATGAAGACAAAGCAGATATTTTTGGTCTTTCAAAAACGAACTTTACAAAAACTAACGACGTATAGAGGTGGGAACGGATATATTTTTATAGAGCCTTTGTAACTGCAACAAGAGTTAACTTCTGTTACCTTTTTCTTGCTAATGATCATAAAAGCTTTGTCTCCTTTACGTTTCTATTGAGACTATATTGTTGACTGTAATACGTGATTTTGTTCATAATGACTTGTGGGTCTTCTAGGTTGTCCGCAAATACCATGTCATCTGTATATCTGATATTGTTTAGCCAGTACCCATTTAGTAGAATACCTTTTTCAGTCTCGTGCATAGCTTCGATAAATATTCTTTTAGAGTATTGAAGATTAGAGGAGACAAAATACAGCCTTGCCTCACTCCACGCATTATCTTCACATATTCGGTGTGTTCGTCTTCAATTCTGAGATTTGCGGTCTGTCTCCAGTAAAGGTTTCTAATTATTTTCAAATCTTCGTTGTTGCCTGATTCTTTTAGTAGTTGCATCAAATTTGGCTTCCGTTTTTTAGTATTTCATCTATATTATACTTACTTACTTAATCAGTAGACCCATTTTTACCTTTCGCTTTCGGTGTTATGCCGTTTATAATACAATTTATTAAATTACAGTAATTTACAATCTTCTAAGGTGGCCTAGCTCTTAATGAACTCTCTCCATTTCTTCCTATTGGATGCTATCTGTGTTGCTTCCTGCCAAGTCTTACCCTTACTCTGTAGTATCTACGAAATGTCACTGTTCCATTCGTTAATGGGTCTTCCTCTTCTATTCTTCCCTATTGGTTTTGCTTCCCATACTCTTTTTACTTGTCTATTATTGTCCATCCGGGTTAGATGTCCGAACCATGCCAATTTTTTCTCCTTGATTGAGTCGAGTATCGGTTTGATTTTGAGCCTTTCTCTTATTTCTTCATTTCGTGATTCTATCAGTTCTTTTTACTTCGATCGTTCTTCTGAGGTATTTCATCTCTGCTGCCTGAATTCTGCTTTGCTGTCTTTTGTTTAATATCCAATTTTCTGCTCCATATGTCACCGTAGGTCTATATATTGTTTTGTATATTGTCATCTTGGTCTTTGTTGATATTTCTTTATTATTAAGGAATCCTCTGTTTAGTGCTTGGAATAGTTTTCCTGTGTTTTCCATTCTGTTGTTAAGATCGTCCTCAATGTCTCCTTTGTTGTTGATTACTGTTCCTAAGTATTTGTATGAATTTGTCTGTATGCTTTTTTGTTGATCTATCATTATTTCTATTTGATCTTCCGTCCCTTGTTTCCTTGATATTTTCATTATCTGAGTCTTCTCTTTGTTTACGTTTAAGTTGTATTTGCTGGCTTCTAGGTTCCATTTCTCTAAGTTGTATTTCAGTTTTTCTGCTGTTTCCGCAATTAACACTATGTCGTCTGCAAATATACACATCTCAGCGTTTATCATTTGCATTCTGTTCCAACCGATGCAGTATTTTTTGAAAGTTTTCTTACATTCTTTCACTATCTCATCTATTACATTTATGAATAGCACTGGGCTAAGACTTCCCCCTTGTCTAACTCCTTGAGTTGTTTTAAATGGTTCTGACTGTATATTTAACATTCTTACTGTATTTGTTGTTTTCATGTACAGTCAAAAAAATGAAAGAATACCCATGAACGAACATATAAAACACGCTGTATTTTCCTGTCACCGTGTCATAAAGAAAATTGTCCAGTACAAGTACATGTAATAATTATTGTTACATGTACTTGCGCTGGGCAATTTTCTTTGTGACACGGTGACAGGAAAATACAGCGTGTTTTATATGTTCGTTCATGGGTATTCTTTCATTTTTCCTACTGTATATACTTTTTGTTGCTTCTATCAGTTCTTCACTTACTTGTTTCTTCTTTAGGCTTTCCCATATATCTTTTCTTTTGGTTGAGTCCAATGCTTTTTCCATGTCTATAAAGCTCAGATATATTTCTCTATTTTTCTTTAAGGATTTTTCTATTACTTGTTGTATGGTGAATATATGGTCTTGCGTGTTATGTCCTTTCCTGAATCCACTTTGTACGTCCTCTAATTTGTGTTCTATTTCTTTTCTGATTTTCCTTTCTATTATGGTTTCATATACTTTTGCTGCTACACATAGTAGTGATATACCTCTATAGGGACCGTGCAAGTTCGGCAAAGCGACCCCTATTTCTACGCTCTATACTAAAATTCGCACTTTTAATTATATTGGCCAATTATATTAGTCCTGGTTACTGGATAATTGTCAAGGCCATAGTCCAAAAAAATAATAAGAAGAAAAAATAAGATTCAGGTTATGTTATGAAAACGTCAACAATTGTATGTAGTAAATAAAATTAGTTATTAAAATGCAGTACTGCAAGCAAAATAAAATTAATTAAATTTACCTTTATATCATAATTGCATATCATATCAATATTGTGGAGCAATATATAATTTTTCTGCTTCATTGACAGAAGGTATGAAATATACGTCAATTTGACAATTTCAATTGACAATATGAATTATTTAAGATAGTTGCAATATTTCTCCGCGACTCGCGCAGGGTCGTTTCTCGTTTCCCCTTCCAAGTACTTGCACACCGCGAATAGTTCTTACAGTCTCTTGTGTTTCCTTTCTTGTATATAGGTATAATTACTGCTTGTCCATTCTCTGGGTATTACTTTTCTCTTCCATATTAGGTTATATGTATAACAATTTTTCTTTTGCTTTTACTCCTATATATTTCATCATTTCTGGTGCTACTTCATCGCTTCCTGGTGCTTATTTCATCTATATTATAAAGGTTAAATAAGGTTGGTGACAGGCAAGCTCCTTGTCGAAGTACTTTATTGATTTTAAACAGTTCTGAGTGGTTTTGTCCGACGTTCATTGTGTTTCTAAAGTCCGAAGGCTTAATTTGACTGGACTATTATGAAAGCGGACCAGGTCATGCTTTACTGAGAAACTCATGTCAAAATTACTTGCAAATATGACTCGTCTTGGGCAACAAGGTAGTAGTCAGACAAATTTAATTATGTACCTCGATCATTTAGGACATCGTTTTTCGTTCCGGAGAGAATCCGGCAGGTTTTTATAAATAATGTACTGTATGATGTTGAAAACGTGGTACAGTGGAACCTCGATTATCCGTCTCTCCATTAACCGTCACCTCTCTTAACCGTCAGGGTCCGTACGTAAGTTGTATTGACTACATAAGCAAAAATTGGGTCATCAATTCATTTTGTTTGAGCATTGCGATAAACCAAACGAAATTCGCTGAAATATACAGTGCGGTAATAAATGAAGTTATGGCTGAATCAACTGTTTTGTTTTCGTTGACTAAAGATGACATAAACGAATCGTTAATTTGTGATCAGGATGCAAACAGCTATCGATTGCTGACAGATGATGAAATCATTGAAATGGCAAAAAAAGCGGACGAAACAGATTCAGAAGCTGACACAGACTCGGAATTTGATGGTGGCGATGTCGATGATGTTATTGCAACTGACTGAACTGACAAAGATTTGCGTAAAGAAGCTCGAGAAGCTGCATCGCACATGCAACAATTCATCGAGTGGTATTCTTGACAAGAAGAAGCCAATAAAGTAGATTGCATGATCTTACGCGGATTAAGAGAAATGTGAAGCATCAGTAAAGATTTCAGAATATTTTAAACCAAATTGATTCGTTTGTATGAACAAAAATTCCTCTTATCTTGTAAAACAAAACAGATATGTAAAAAAAGTTTGAAAGTTGTACTATCAATTTTCAATTTTTTTAATGTTCTGTTAACCGTCTTTTCGATTATCCGTCATACCCTTGGTCCGGTGCCCTGACGGATAATCGAGGTTCCACTGTACTTGTTAAATATAAAATCTTGTATATTTATTCATGATAAAAATCATGAATAGAGTGGTAGACTACAAGAAGTAAAATTTACATTATTATTAGCAAACCATCTAAGCCAGCGGTTCTCAATCTGTAGTACATGTACCACTGGTGGTACATATCATCATTTACGGTGGTACACAAAACACAAAGAAAATTAAAATAGTAGTACTTAGTCAGTCTTTATAATACAAGCTAAAAATATATAGGTGGTACCAAAAATAATAAAAAGAACTGTAGGTGGTAGCTATCTGCAAAAACTACTGCATCGTCGGCATATCTAATGTTAAAAGACTAAGTTTTCACTCTAATGGCATATAAAACAACATAATGCTATTCTACATCCCACCAGAATGAAAACAATGGGAACCTTCTCTGTTTACACCTCCGAGGCTTCTACAATTTGCAAGCCATACGGATGCTGAGACTAAGGAAGATGAGGTAATTCTACAATTTACAATTCACGTCCCATCTTCTCAGCGCGGTAAAGTTCCAACGAGAATGGTTCCCTTCATACTCCACACAGAGTAAATATAAATCAAAATTCATTTTTGATTTACATTTACTCTGTGTGGAGTATCATAATTCCCTCATCTTCCTTAGTCTCAGCATCCGTATGGCTTGCAAATTGTAGAAGCCTCGGAGGTGTAACCAGAGAAGGTTCCCATTGTTTTCATTCTGGTGGGATGTAGAATAGCATTATGTTGTTTTATATGCCATTAGAGTGAAAACTTAGTCTTTTTGCTAGCAGTTGCCGCTAGGGCATCTATGCCATTTCGTTCGTTGCAATCCGGGACTGCACGCTGGGGTTTGTTTTGGTTGGATCGGGGAGAGCAGCATATGTGCCTCCTGATGAGAGACTAATAAATTTCGAAACCGGTAGAGGTGCTTGCGGCACTCTCTGATTGGACTAGAATATTGTTCGGCTGTATTTTAGTTTTGCAACGAAATTGAAAATGGATATTCATTTTTGATATCTAATGTTGCTTAGACGCACTTCGAAGACTAATACGCCATACGCCTTCCGGCCTTCCTGTAGTTCTGCCAGTACAGGGTTGGCAAAAACCAAGGTTTTTCGAAAAAACCAAAAAAACCAGGTTTTTTGGTTTAAACCAGGTTTATTTAGTTTAAACCAAGTTTTTTGATACAAAGTATAATAAGTCTAAAAACTTTAAAAAGTAATAAATTATTGTATAAAATTAACTAATAAATAATGAAAAAAATGATTAAGACAATTTTTATTTTTATTTACACATACAAAAAATTAATATAACAAAAAAAACATCATCAAACGTTATAATATTCAAAATAACTAAGTTCAAAAGTAAAAAAATAGAAATTATTTATCTTAATTTTCTTCATTTGCGGCAGCTGTAGTAAAAACTTCAAATAAAAACACCTGTTTGGAGGCTCAGTAAAAAAAAATAAAAATAAAAAAAACAGATTTAAACTAACTGGTTTTGGTTTTTTTAAGAAAAAAACCAGTTGGTTTAAACCTGCCAACCCTGTCCCAGTGCCTGCTCGAAGATATTGCAATGATGTCATTTTCTAATTATATACATACAATTTTTTCTGTTTGAGTGGGGGGGGGGGGGGTGGTATGGAGCATTGGAGCGACGTAGAGTGATTCCTGCTTATATAAGCCTCCACGCCCCAAATGAATTGTATCACCCGAATATCATTTTCAAGAGGTGAGCAAGTCTCTCAGGCTGGGTTAATCACTATTGCTTGCTTGCATAATAAAATTATTTTAATTCATTACCACTAACACCATTTTTATTTTATTTACACAAAAACATAATTAATTTATATTAAAATATTTATTTCCGATAACAATACCCGTTTCTTATTCAGACTAACTCTTACAGGTCCAATGTGTCGTGTTTTTGCAATATTCTTTGTTGTGTCTGGATTTTTCGCTATATCCTGTTTTAAGTGTAACTAAAAATGTCCCTTATATTGTTTGTTCCTTGATCTGGAATTCTCCCGAACAATGTGGCACCCATACAGGCATGGTGTCAACTAGCCCATTCTTGAACTTTCAATCATTTGGTAAACACCTGCGTTAATTTGTATTTTCTAGAAGACAATTAGATTTGGGATCGGTGGTCTACCAAGTCCGCTTCTTTCGAGATGATTATGAGATTATCATGTTTTATTCTATCAAATCCCTTTTTGTAGTCGATAAGACAAATGTATACGTCACAGTTGATATCCCTGCACCTCTGGATAAGCACTTGTACAGCGAATAGAGTCTCTCGGGTGCCTAAGGCATCGCGAAATCCAAATTGTGTCCATGACACTTGTCTTTCACATTTTTTTTAATATATTTTGCTGTATCTCTTTTAGAAACGTTTTAAGTAAGTGGCTCATTAGGCTACTTATTCTGTAGTCTTCGTATGTTTTTGCATTTAATTTTTTTGCTGTAGTTATGAAGGTCGACTTTAACAAGCTTTGGGGGATTCTTCCAGTTACATAATATGTAGAATTGTAAATATTTTACCTTAATTTTTAAGACTCCTGTATATAATTTTTCTTAATTATTATTACGAAAACGAAATAAGAGTCTCACGCATAAGAACAGATGTGCAGACCGGCTTGGGGATTTGGAATCGGAGAATCGAATCTAAGACGCAAGATAAACAAGTAGCCGCCTTGACTAATTTTAATAGTTTTCGTTTATTGGAAAAGGTCGGTACATACTACATACTTTGAACCAATTTTAATAGGTTGGTTCTCAGACGAAAACAGAAAAGGGAGATTAGATGTAAGAGATTTTTATTTAGCGTAGGGGTGCGAGAGTCAGTCGATTTTGAGATTCGAATGAAAGAGGCTGTATTTGGCGATAATCGAAAGGACGCAAAGTTTAAGACGTACTTATATATTGACAAGCCGGTCATATATTAAGTACATAAACGCGATTATTTCAAAGACATTTCCGTAAAAATGTATAAACATTCTCAATTTTTTGCAAAACGAAAATGCAGCAGCTGCATAATACTCTGGTTAAAGCGGAGAGTGCAGGAAGAGTCTATACCGGTTTCGGAGATCTTTTTTCCCTCATCAGTAAATCCATATCCTCTTCTCTCCGCTTTAACCATTTACCATAGCTTGGGCCTTCCCGAATTGCAAAGAAAGAAATGTCACGGATGAACTAGGGCCATCTACCGAAAAACAAACTAAGTTATCAATCGAAGTAGCGCAGAAAACGACAATAAATATCGCCTCCGTACCACCAGATTGACAACAGGTGGAATACTTTCTTTGGTTACACCTCCTGAGATTTTCAAAATTTATAAATCATACAGGGTGCCGAGGAAATTAAGATGAGAGAATTTTAAATAATTCACAACTCATCTACTCAGCGTGGTAAAGCTCCAACAAGAAAGATTCCTTAATATTCAAACAAAAGAGTAAATTAATTAAAAATGTATAAACATTCTCAATTTCTTTGCAAAACGAAAATGCAGCAGCTGCATAATACTCTGGTTAAAGCGGAGAGTGCAGGAAGAGTCCATTGAGAATGTTTATACATTTTTAATTCATTTACTCTTTTGTTTGAGTATTAAGGAATCTTTCTTGTTGGAGCTTTACCACGCTGAGTAGATGAGTTGTAAATTATTTAAAATTCTCTCATCTTGATTTCCTCGGCAGCCTGTATGATTTATAAATTTTGAAAATCTCAGGAGGTGTAACCAAAGAAAGTATTCCACCTGTTGTCAATCTGGTGGTACGGAGGCGATATTTATTGTCGTTTTCTGCGCTACTTCGATTGATAACTTAGTTTACATTTCCGTAAATTTCAGGAATTTTACACAAAACTTGTCAGGCCCTACAGCTTTACCACCGTTTTTCTAATAGCTGACTTGACTTCTTCGATGGTAATCGGGGGTCCTATTTGGCATTCGAATCGTGTCTTCAATGGGGTTCTGCCTTTCATTTGTAAAAGTTCATCATCATTCAATCTTCGCTTGTTCATTGCTGGACAAGCGAACTTAGCGGACATAGAACTCCTTCATAATTTTCCATTTTCTTCGATCTTATGCCTCTTGCATCCAATTCCAATGACAACGTTTTAGATCATCAGTCCAACGTGTTGCGGACGACCTCTGCTTCGGTAGGCATTATCTATTGGTCTCCATTCCAGTATCCGCTTTATCCATCCGTTATCTGTCATTTGACCCACGTGCAAAAGTTACTCTCACATATTTCTTCCAAGTATCTACAGTCGGAAAAATGAAAGAATACCCATGAACGAACATATAAAACACGCTGTATTTTCCTGTCACCGTGTCACACAAAAAATTTGCCAGTGCAAGTACATGTAATAATTATTATTACATGTACTTACGCTGGGCAATTTTCTTTGTGACACGGTGACAGGAAAATACAGCGTGTTTTATATGTTCGTTCATGGGTATTCTTTCATTTTTCCGACTGTAGTCTGTCTTCTACACTTAATAGTGGTTTGCCTTGGTTGTCTGCCAAATACTCAACTCTTCTATTTGGTTTGTATATGCCTGCAGCTTAGCAATCTGCAGTTTATGTTTCAATATATTATGTATTCTCTTAGCCGTGTATCGTTAGCTGTTCTGATTGCTTTTTTGATCTCTTAGTACTATAGATATACATAATTATAATTTATCAGTAGACCAGTAAGGATCTGTTTTTAGGTGGATGTGAGAGGTGGCATTCAGATTTTTGCGGATAAAGTTAGGTGATAACTTCGTTAATAATAATTGATTTATGCTCCTTCTCAAATATGCCCGGAACAGTAATAAAAAAATTCAAATATTTAAAAATTTCGAATAACATCGATTTTTTTCTACTTTTTTCGTTTCTAACTTTAAAACGATTCATTTTGGAACAAAGTCGTATAGGAATAAAACAAAGATAATTAAATTTTCTATCAGATGCAATTGGTTAAAAATGTCTTAATTTATCACCCTTGCTGCAAAATAGCAATAAATATAAAATAAGGGAGCAAAACAAGCCTGTCCTTATTCAATGATTTTTCATCACTTAGGTTACACTTGGAATCTTCCTAATTCGCTTAGAAAATGTGCTAAAACCGTACACCAAATTTCATTAAAATTGACTTACTAGATGTTGAATAATAATTTTGCAATCTAAACGTTTTTTTAAAAATTAAAATTTTTTAAAATCTTGCACAACAAAAACTAGAACATACAAAGATTTGTCATTTTTTTTTACATATAAAGAAGCACTCCACCTATCTAATGCACTTTACAGAATTGGAATCGGATTATTTAAGCAGCCTCAGCAATGTTTTAAAGTTATAAACAATTTTTTGGCTTATAAACAAATTAGTGCTGTGGCCAGGAGGGGGTGCTACGCGCTCCTTTATTTAGATGGACTTACCCAAGATTTTTATGTATTTTTTGACCCGTATAACACGATTTTTTTGGGTAACAGTTGATCCGGATGTCGATAAGATTGTTATAAACAAAGAACTTGAGGAATTACATAACATCGATTTTTCGCAAAATAAAACATTTTTTTGTATTTCTTGCGTACCTACTTCTAAGCAAAAAATGTTCTTACAAGTTTTTTCGTAGGATGCATAGTTTTCGAGATAAACGCAGTGGAACTTTCAAAAAATCGAAAAATTTAAATTTTTGAACGCGAATAACTTTTGATTAAAAAATAAAATAGCAATTCTGCTGACAGCATTTGAAAATGTAAGTCAAATTATACCGGTTTTAATTATTTGCATTGGTAAAAATTATTATTTTTTTATTATTAAACAAAGCTATTTGTTTATAAGCCAAAAAATTGTTTATAAGTTTAAAACATTGCTGAGGCCCCTTAAATAATCAGATTTTAATTCTGTAAAGTGTATTGGATAGGTAGAGCACCTCTTCATATGTAAAAAAATTAGCTAACTTCTAAATGGTCTACTTTTTGTTCAGAAAGATTTTAAAAAATTTGAACTTTTTTAAAAACATTTAGATTGCAAATTTATTATGCAAAATCTATTAAGTCGATTAAATTTGGTACACGGTGTAAGTATGTTACAAAGAATTTCCTAAGCGAATTACTAAGGTTCTAAGTGCCACCAAAGTGGTTAAAAACATTGAATAACAACAGGCGTATTTTGCCCCCTTATTTTGTATTTATTGCTATATTGCAGAAAAGGTAATACATTAAGACATTTTTGACCAGTCGTATATCATACAAAATTCAATTATCTTTATTGAAGTTATACTTCTTTACAGGCGATAGAGGGTGAATTTTTATATGGTAAAACCTAGCGACCGGGCGCATGCGCATTATAACTTTGTTCTGATTGGATGTTCAAATGACATGTCAAAAATTATTCAATATGGCGGCTGTGGCACAGCTGTAGTTAGATTATTTACGGTTGTTGCGTTTTATAATTTGTGTGAAAAGAAACAACAAACAAAAGTTAGTTAATAGTTATACTGCCTTTTTAAATAGTTTTCATATACCTATATTTTTGGACTTTTGGACTATTTTGGACAAGGAAAACTCATTATAATTTGGTAAGTAGTTTTTATTATAATCATATTGTAATTATACATTTGGATTAGGTTGAAATACATACATTTATTTTCTCAAGAATGCGGATTTTAGAGAGAAATCCCAAATTAGGTTCGATTTTTATTTTTAAATTATGATTTTTTGGCGTAGATTTATTTATCTAGTAGGTATGTAATGCTTTGATTTACATACTTAATTTGATTACCAACAAAAGTTCTACCAATCTTCATCTAATATATTGTTTTCTTACTGTTTTGTTATATTTTTATATTTTCTTCCACAAAATTTAAACTACATAATTTAATTTTCAAAACAACTGTCAAACAGTACAATTACAATTATTATCGTTCAGAAATCATTTTTTCTTTGTGGCATTTTTCAATGTGTTTGTGTGCGTTTTATTCTTTTATTTTTTAAAATTTTTGGTATTGTCTTAAAAATCAGATAATATGTAGTAGAAGTATAACTTCTTACGTGCGTACAAAGTACACACAAATTCTTGTTTTATTTCTCTACGACTTTGTTCCAAAACGAATCGTTTTAAAGTTAAAAGCAAAGAAAGCAGAAAAAAATCGACGTTTTTCGAAATTTTTAAATATTTTAATTTTTTTATTAATGTTCCGGCCATATTTGAGAAGGAGCATAAGTCAATTATTATTACTGAAGGTGTCACCTAACTTTATCTGCAAAAATCCGAATGCCACCTGTCACATCCAAAAATAGACGTTTTTTCACAGATTCTTACTGGTCTACAGGGTAAAACGTATTTATGGACTGACAAAAATTACGTAAGAACCAGTCGTCCTTGAACGTAGTAACCTTTTGTGGCAGATCTCATTGACTATTTTTCATAGACTAGACTACTAAAATTTGGAAATAAAAAGCCGCTTTTTCGTCAGTAATGTTGTTATTCACGTAAAACCAAACGATACAAATCACCTTTTTACGGTTTTCCTATTTTTTTGCATTACTTTCAATAAAATTTACATACAATATTTCTACTGTCACTTCCACTGTATTAATGATGATAAATTATGCATTGCGTGGTCTATCCACATGGTTATATATACGTTTGTCTCCGATTGTTCTCTTCTATGGTGTTTTTTAATTCGAACAATGTTTTAATACTGTTGAAACTCAATTTTACACGAGGATATACCAATTCAAAAATTATCATACTGTAGAACCAAACCAAACAGAAAATTCAGTATGCACTCCTAATTTGTGGATAAATTTATTAACAATTCCATATAGGGCTTTTCATCGATTGTCATTTGTTTCGAGCTTCTGTCATATTTTGTATAATCTGTGTATAATATTCATATATACAGATTATACGACATATGACAGAAGCTCGAAACAAATGAGAGTCGATAGTCGATGAAAAGCCCTATTAGTCCTGTCGCCAGTGGGGATACAACGGCCTCCTTAATTCAGATGGACTTACCCAAGTTTTTTTTATGTATTTTGACCCGTAGAACACGAATTTTTTGGGTAACAGTCGATCCGGATGTCGATAAGATCGTTAAAAACAAAGAACTTGAGGAATCACATAACAGCGATTTTTCGCAAAACAAAACATTTTTTTGTATTGTTTGGGTCATTCTGAGCAAAAAATGTTTTTACAAGTTTTTTAGTAGGATGTACAGTTTTCGACATAAACGCGGTTCAACTTTCAAAAAATCGAAAAATTGCAATTTTTGAACCCGAATAACTTTTGATTGAAAAATATAATGGCAATTCTGCTTACCGCATTTGAAAGTTCAAGTCAAATTCTATCGGTTTTGATTATTTTCATTGCTAAAAATTAATTTGTTTATTGTTAAACAAAGCTATAAACACATAGTGATTGAATGATGTTTTCAATGCATTTCACATTTGAAATCGAACGAGTAAGCGCGCATACCTACAATTTCTACATAGATTACGTACATTAAAACGCATGCATTGGGCACGAGAAACACTATGTGTTTATAGCTTTGTTTAACAAATAAAACTTGGAATAAATCCTTTGTAAAAGGTATAAAATTTATTAAAATCCCTAAAGGGCTACATCAGAACAAAACGTTTTCGATTCATCAGTGTAAGACAGTCTGGATGCTAGCTGAGCCACCAAAGAAATATAGGGGTAATAACCCTTCAAATATAAAATGTATGCTTTACAGATGCATATTTACTTAAAATGCCTTGTGATGGGCAAAAGGCAACAGGAATAATGCCCTAAGGTAAGGTATTTAAATTCCCAACATGTGGGATGCAAAAAAAATTGAGTTTACATTTCGATGACTTTATGGCAACATAAAAACAAAGAACTTGAGGAATCACATAACAGCGATTTTTCGCAAAACAAAACAGTTGTGAGTTGCCATAAAGTCATCGAAATGTAAACTCAATTTTTTTTTGCATCCCACATGTTGGGAATTTAAATACCTTACCTTAGGGCATTATTCCTGTTGCCTTTTGCCCATCACAAGGCATTTTAAGTAAATATGCATCTGTAAAGCATACATTTTATATTTGAAGGGTTATTACCCCTATATTTCTTTGGTGGCTCAGCTAGCATCCAGACTGTCTTACACTCATGATGATTTTGTAATAAAATCGAAAACGTTTTGTTCTGATGTAGCCCTTTAGGGATTTTAATAAATTTTATACCTTTTACAAAGGATTTATTCCAATTTTTGTGATTGATGGTATACAGCCAACTACAGGAAAACTTTTCTTTCCTTGTGGATTTTTAAATAAAACTTAATTTTTCTTAATGCAAATAATCAAAACCGATAGAATTTGACTTGAACTTTTAAATGCAGTAAGCAGAATTGATATTTTATTTTTTAATCAACAGTTATTCGGGTTCAAAAATTGCACTTTTTCGATTTTTTGAAAGTTCAACCGCGTTTATCTCGAAAACTGTGCATCCTACGAATAAACTTGTAAGACTATTTTTTGCTGAGAATCACCCAAAAAATACAAAAAAATGTTTCTGTTTTGCGAAAAATCGCTGTTATGTTCATTGTTTGCAAAAATACATTTAAATACAAAAAGATCAAATTGGTTAAAGCTTTATTTTCGAAGAAATAAGTCTTCTACTAGGATCAGATTTTGGTAACTCCTCCATTCGAGCTTTCTAATAATTGCAAAGAAAACGAACGATGAATTACAGAAGACTAGGGGAAATCTAAAATTGCATTTCACTACCTGTATTCATTTAGGTAAAAATTCCAAAGAATCTTGGTTTCCTGTGCTCGGGTAGGAGTAAACTAATATAAAATGAAGATGAGAACATCTTATATTTAATTGGTTCAGAGAGGACCATCATCCTCTTATGTACGTTTCACCCTCTTTAAGGGATCATCTCTACTACAGAACAGACTATAGAATCTCTCCGATTATCCCTAAAAAGGATGAAACGTACGTAAGAGGATAATGCTCCTCTCAGAGGATAATGCTTATCTCTCTCATTTTCGCTTCAAAGATCAAAAGCTTTCAACAAGATCCTTCTTCTTAAAATATTTTTTAACTTTGTATTAACTTTTTTCATGTACTTCTTTTCGTGTACTTCATCCATAAGCCTGGATGTGGGGCCTTTACAGGGAGCCAATTCCGCTGAAATAGAGCCATAATGACAGGTTACAAATGCTCGTGGGCGTTTACAGAGTGTTTGCCTGCTGGATCAACATTTTCACCTGATAAATATTGTTTGATTACCCCTTATACAGGGTATTTGGTAAAGAATGGGCCGTAGCTTAACCTTAGATTCCTGAGGTTAAAATAGGTAGATTTAAGTTAACTCACCTTAGTACAAAAGTTGATAATATCCGAAATACAGAGTGTCAAAGTTAAACTTTCATTTTATTTATTTTTGAATATTTCCTGACAAGCATTTGACAACAACACGAAATTTGGTAAGTGGTGCTGGTACTGTATACCCTGCTAAATTATGTTGAACAAACGTTTCTAGCTACAACCAGAGGCGTACGACGAGGGAACGTGAATGGTTGACCCTTCCCAAATTCTACGCCACTGGCGAAATTTCTATTTTAGTGCAATTTTTTGGTTCTCCAATTGTACTTTCTATGTAAACAACATACTCTTCATTCGTAACGATAAAGCCATTAGTTTTCGAGATATTTGAAGCTAAAAACGAAAGAGCATAATACTTTAATCAAAATAAGTGTGCCTTTTCATTTTTAACTTCAAATATCTCGAAAACTAATGACTTTATCGTTACGAATGAACACTTTGCATAGAAAGTATTGGAAAATCTAAAAATTATGCTAAAATAACAGTTACATCAGTGGCGTAGAATTTGGGAAGGATCAAGCATTCACTTTCCCCTGTCGTACGCCTCTGGTAGTAGCCAGACGATTATTTAACATAATTTAGTAGGATGTACAGTACTTATACTTTCTGCCAAGTATCATAAGGATACCTATGTCAAATTAAAAAAAGAATATTTTAAAATAATTTGACATATCCATGTCAAACTTGGCAGAAAGTGTGGGCTGTGTACACCCTAATAAATTATGTTAAATATTCGTTTCTGGCTACTACCAGAGGCGTACGAGAGGGGAAAGTGAATGGTTGACCCATCCCAAATTCTACGCCACTGATGAAACTGCTATTTTAGCATAATTGTTAGATTCTCCAATACTTTCTATGCAAATATACACTCTTCATTCGTAACGATAAAGTCATTAGTTTTCGAGATATTTGAAGTTAAAAATGAAAAGCCACACTTATTTTGATTAATGTATTATGCTCCGTCGTTTTTAGCTTCAAATATCTCGAATACTAATGGCTTTATCGTGACGAATGAAGAGTATGTTATTTACATAGAAAGTATTGGAGAATAAAAAAAGAATGTGTGTGTACTTTGTACGCACGTAAGAAGTTATACTTCTATTATATAATTTTAACGAAGTAATTGTATTCTATTTCAATATTAAACTAACTTTCTTATCTACCACTTTCAAAAAATTTTTATTAAAACAACTAAAAAAAAAAATGAATCGTAGAGGATTGGAACCCGGGACGTTTCGAACTCTGACCGAACGCTCAACAACTAGACCACCGAGGTCATGTGATTGACACGTACGTTTCGGATATATGTAATTATGAGTGCAGCTGATCTCACTACTACCAACTTTGTTAAATTTCGAAACAGTAATTTCACTTTTATTTAATAATGGTACGGTAAACAATCCTCATTTTTTAATATGTTATTCCTTACAAAAATACCTTTAATTTAAGCACAAATAATTAAAAATCGTAAATTTGGGTCAAAAGTTATTAACTTTTTAAGAATTCCCATAAGAGCCCATGTTAAAACTTAACTTTGACCCTTAATGGTAATTAAACGGCACGGTAAAACATTTTTAAAAAAATCAAGTCTTAGTTTTTTGAAGTAAACTATAACATACTAAAATTTCATGCAAATCCTTAATTCTTTGCCGAAGGTGTAGAACGTCATTAAACTTGTGATATTTTGAAAATTGATCAAATTATTTTAATTTTGAATTGAAATGATTTAAGTGCACTTTACATCAACAATAAATTGAACAAGAAATTGACAAAGTTATTCAAGGCCAAATTTGACGAGTACAAAATGTATGGTTTGTAAAAGAAAATGAAGGAATTTGATGAAATAGAACAATTGGATATGTTTTATTTTGTCAAATTTCTTTATTTTCTTTTTATTCACGGCAAAATTGGATGTAGAATTGTGTTTTGTATAAGCCAAATTTGACCTTGAATAACTTGTTGTCAATTTCTTATTCAATTATTGTTGATGTAAAGTGGACTTTAGAATTGAAAAAAAATACAACAAAACATATATAGTAAGAAAACAATATATTAGGTGAATATTGATGGTAATCAAATTATATAAATAAAAGTATTACATTATTACATACTATGTATTTTGGCAGATCAAACAGGTAGGTTTATACTCATGATACATTAACAATTGTTACGTACCTGTTGCTTTTAAAAACTATTTAAAAGTCACTACAATATTATAAACTTTTTTGTTTCTGTCCTCACAACAATAAAACTAATATATTATACATTTGTTTACCTTTACCTTTTCCTCCAAACCACAGCTGTCCTACAGCTGCCATATTGGATAATTTTTGACATGTCATTTGTACATCCAATCAGAACAAAGTTATAATGCGCGTATGCGCCTGGGTGATGCGTATGCGCCTGGTTTTAACATATAAAAATTCACCCTCATCGCGCGTAAAGAAGTATAACTTCAAAAATTGCACTAAAATAGCAATTCCGCCAGTGGCGTAGAATTTGGAAAGGGTCAACCATTCACTTTCCCTAGTTGTACGCCTCTGGTAGTAGCCAGAAACGTTTGTTTAACATAATATAGTAGGGTATACAGTACCAGCACCACTTACCAAATTTCGTGTTGTTGTCAAATACCTGTCAGGAAATATTCAAAAATAAATAAAAGAAAAGTTTAACTTTCACACCCTGTATTTCGGTTATTATCAACATTTGTACTAAGGTAAGTTAACTTCAATCGACCTATTTTAACCTCAGGAATCTAAGGTCTCTATGGCCCATTCTTTACCAAACACCCTGCATAAGAGAAAATAAAGGATCTTTTGGTTAAGGTCTCTTAGAATTTGTTTCAAACTCTACGAAAGATTAGCATAAAGAAATGACTGATGACTGAATTCTAAGAGATCAGAGATCTTCAACGAGATCAGAAGTATCTGCAGACATCCATACTTTTTTTCGTTTGTGTCCGTTTGAGTCGTTATTAGACTGTGGCACACAATCATTGTGATAAAGCCCAATAGAAAAAAGAAGAACTCAAATTATAAAGACAACAAAGCTATTATAATTTAATTATCTCTTTTTGGTTCTAAACACATATATCTAATCATATTATAATAGATAATAAAAGAAACTGACTAAGACAAACAACGAATATAAAATATTACACTCAATGACCGGAGAAGACCGAAAACGATTAGAGTTATGAAAAGATATTAAGCTCCTGGAAAGGATAATATTTTAATGTGTTAACTAGCAGAAAGTTAGCTAATTATTTTCTATCCTACGAGAACCCATTTACTGAGTAGCTTTTATAAACATTACGATGCTGGTAACCCTCAAAATTATTTAAATATATAGGGTGTCCCAAAAGTAGTGGAACGGTCGAATATTTCGCGAACTAAACATCGGATCGAAAAACTGAAAAATACGTGTTCAATCATTTTCAAAAATCTACCCAATGACACCAACCCCCACTACACCCCCTGGAGGTGGGGTGGGGGGTAACTTTAAAATCTCAAATGGAAACCCCTAGTTTTTCTTGCAGATTTGGATTCGTTACCTAAAAGTAAGCAACTTTTATTTAAGACATTTTTTCGAACTGTGGATAGATGGCGCTATAATTGGGAAAAACCATTTATCCTGATACCATAGGTAAATTATAGAAACGGTCTAATATCTCGAGAAATACACTTCCAAATGAGAAAGCAAAAATCAGGTTTTTAATATTTTTCGAAAACCTATCGATAAACACCAAAAATGACCCTCCAACTCACCCCCTGGAGATGGGGTGGGGGGTAAATTTAAAATCTTAAATAGTAACCCCCACTTTTTATTGCAGATTCGAATTCGTCATGAAAAATTAAGCAACATTTATTCGAAACATTTTTTAAAATTGCTGATAGATGGCGCTAATAAATCGTATTTTTTCAATTAAAGCGCCATCTATCAACAATTCTAAAAAATGTTTCGAATAAATATTGCTTAATTTTTCATGACGAATCCGAATTGTAATAAAAAGTGGATGTTGCTATTTAAGATTTTAAAGTTACCCCCCACCCCACCTGCAGGGGGTGGGTTGGGGGTCATGTTTAGTGTTATTCGATAGGTTTTCGAAAAGTATTAAAAACATTATTTTTGGTTTCTCATTTGGAAGTGTATTTCTCGAGATATTAGACCGTTTCTATAATTTACCTATGGTATCAGGATAAATCGTTTTTCTCAATTATAGCGCCATCTATCCACAGTTCGAAAAAATGTCTTGAATAAAAGTTGCTTACTTTTACGTAACGAATCCAAATCTGTAAGGAAAACTATGGGTTTCCATTTGAGATTTTAAAGTTACCCTCCATCCCACCTCCAGGGGGTGTAGTGGGGGATGGTGTTTGGTGTCATTGGGTAGATTTTTGAAAATGATTGAACACATATTTCTCAGTTACACGGTGTAAAACTAATTTGAGCGTCTATATATAGCTATAGCTGTGTTATGCCGGTGATTTTATAAAAGGAATAATTGGATAAATACAATGCTCTGCACAGTCAAACCATAACCATAATAATTAGGTAATTGGGACAGGTTCTATTGTGGTCCTATACAGGGTAGCGAGAAAGTATGTAAACACGGTGATTTCTCGGAAACCGCTTGGACGATTTTCATATATTTTGGTGTTCTAATGCGGCCGATAATATAGTGGTAATTACATTGTTGTCAAATCTTCCGTTTTTCTGGAAATCTAATGAACTTTCTTATTTTAAATAGAACACCCTGTATATTTTTTGCGTTGTGAAGTCCTTAAGAAATACTGATTATTTTTCATGTTATGTTCCCTATACCTAAATGCCATAATTTCGGAGTTATTGCTACATTTATTAAAAAAAAATTTAACAATTTATAAAAATCAATTTTTTAGGGCCAGGTAGACATTATTTTAGGTTCTTCGGATCATTGGGAACAAAAAAGGTCTTTTGTAATTTTCCCCAAAAGTTAATCGTTTCCGAGTTATAAACAATTTAAAACTGAAAAAATCGAAAAATGACGATTTTCAAGTTTCAAAAACAAAAGTAAAAAAATCATTTTTAACATTACGAAGTATGTACCTAAATTCAAGCTCAAACCTTTTTCTATCAGATCCCTGTAAGAATTTTTGGCATATTTTATTATAAAACATTGTTTTTGAAGTTATATGTACTTCTTTACCGGCGATAGAGGGTGATTTTTTTTATATGTTAAAACCTATCAGCCCGGCGCATGCGCATTATAACTTTGTTCTGATTGGATGTTCAAATGACATGTCAAAAATTATCCGATATGGCAGCTGTGGTTTGGAGGTAAAGGTAAACAAATGTATAATATATTAGTTTTATTGTTGTGAGGACAGAAACAAAAAAGTTTATAATATTGTAGTGACTTTTAAATAGTTTTTAAAAGCAACAGGTACGTAATAATTGTTAATTTATTTATTTTATTTAGCGTATGGCTTAAGTATATCACAGAATATATTTAGATTTATGCATTATACAATGCATCACAAACAGATGTCCAATTTTTTTATATATTCGATTGACCCTTCGGTTGCCATTACAAAGTCTATAGGGTCGCCTGTGTATGCTCTGCGTGGGCAGTCCTGAACAATGTGACTGATCGTCTGTCTTGCAGCGCCGCAGTCACAAGAAGGCGAGGGGAGTTTACCCCATCTGTGGAGGGAGTCGGCGCATCTTCCACAGTTTGTTCGAATTCGATTAAGGGCTGCCCAAATCTTACGGGGACGTTCAAATTCGCCAGGTTTCCCTATGATGTCCGGTAGACTATGGTAATGCGGATCTGTCCTACTTTCCCAATCTTCTCTCCATCGGGTATTTAAGTCAAAGTTGGATTGCTGCAGCGCTTGAGCAGATTGTAGAGGGGGTAACCTGGATCGGAGACGGTTTCCAAGAATATCGGGGATATCGTTGTGGACTAGAAGCTGGCGACTGTCCATTATTTTGTTATATTCTTTAACCAATGCATGTTCGCGGCGTAGGTTGGGTGGTGCTATATTACTAAGGGTAGGTAGCCACATTGTAGGGGTGGGCTTAATTGTGCCTGTTATCATACGCATAGTACGGTTTAGTTGGGTGTCGACCAGGTGGGTATGCCTGCTATTTAGCCACACTGGAGCACAGTATTCTGCCACCTGATATATCAGGCCAAGAGCAGAGGATCTTAATGTTGATGCTGTGGACCCCCATGTAGTGCCGCAGAGTTTCTGTATTATATTGTTGCGTGTTTTCAATTTTGCTGCTGTTTTCGTCAGGTGTTCTCTGAATGTGAGCGTTCTGTCTAGAGTAACCACAAGGTATTTCGGGTATTTATTGTGTATTAATTGTTAATGTATCATGGGTATAAACCTACCTATTTGATCTGCCAAAATACATAGTATGTAATACTTTTATTTATATAATTTGATTACCATCAAAATTTCTATCAATATTCACCTAATATATTGTTTTTTACTCTATGTTTTGTTGTATTTTTTCAATTCTAAATCATAACAATTCAAAATTAAAATAATTTGATCAATTTTCAAAATATCACAAGTTTAATCCGTTTAGTTAGTCGATCTTCGTAAATAATGACACATAGTGTCTGTGGCTAAGCGGAGAAGGCGAATGAATTCCAATACCAACCGCTCTTATCAGCGCTGGTTCGAGTCCCAATAGAAACTTTCTTTTTTGTTTTTTTTTAATACATTTTATGATTGTAAGTATATTTATTATATAATTGTATTTTCAGAAAATACGTATTTAGTTAAAAAAATTTTCGACAATTAATGTTCAGACATCATTTGTGGTTTGTTTAATGTGTTTGTGTGTGTTTTATTCTTTTATTATTTTAATTTTTGGCACTGTTCTAATAAAAATCTTTGAGAAGTAGTAAGTATAAATTAGTTTAATATTTAAACAAAATATAAATAAAAAGTATATTAATTTCGTTTAAATCATATAATAGAAGTATAACTTCTTACGTGCGTACAAAGTACAAACACATTCTTTTTTTTTTAATTGTTAATAAATCTCATATGAGAAGACTGGATCGGGCTGAATTAACAACTAAAAATAATGTTTTAGAATGAAATAAGACCAAATCACGTATCGGCATCTGATAAAATAAGGTTTGAACTTGAATTTAGGCACTTAATAGTTTCAAAAATAATATTTTTTACTTGTGTTTTTGAACCTAGAAAATCATCATTTTTCGATTTTTTTCAGTTTTAAATTGTTATAACTCAGAAACGATTAACTTTTGAGGAAAATTACAAAAGAACTTTTTTGTTCCCAATGGCCCAAATAACCTAAAATAATGTCTGCCCGGTCCAAAACAATAAATTTGTATAATTTGTTAAAAAATTGTTTTTTTAAATAAATGTAGCAATAACTCCGAAATTATGGCATTTAGATATAGGGAACATAACATGAAAAATAATCAGTATTTCTTAAGGACTTCAAAACGCAAAAAATATACAGGGTGTTCTATTTAAAATAAGAAAGTTCATTAGATTTTCAGAAAAACGGAAGATTTGACAACAATGTAATTACCACTATAATATCGGCCGTACTAGAATACCTTTACCCACCAAAATTTATAATAATCGTTTAAGCGGTTTCCGAAGAATTACCGTGTTTCCATACTTTTTCGCTACCCTGTATAATAGTAATGACAAATCTGTCGATAAATACTGCAGTGCAAACTAGGAAATGACGATATTTTAATGTTACTCTCAGTAATCCTTTCTAGAGTTGTTCTTAGGACCATTCTCTAAGGAAGCTCTCAGACCAAATGCAACACATACAATAAAATTCATACGTAAAATGTTGCACAGTTCATAATAGCGTACATCTGTTTATACTCAACAGAGATAACGTCCCATAACACATTTTATCATTATGTAGAATACAGGAGCGTGCTAATTTTGGAACTTCCGAATATCAATCAGTATTTAAAAAATGTCTTCAAGCGAAAAAGATGTTATTGTAGCTTGGCAATTTTTAAGAAGATGTCAGAGAAAAGAAAGAAAAATGCGTCGATGACGCACCCACTGAATGCATTTAACATTATTCATAGTCCAGCAATTGTTTTACATGAACAGACATGAACATTTTTGCTAGGAGTGTTTTTTTTTTAAAATTACTTACTTTTTGAGTTATTTGCAAGAAACCGTATAAAAATGTGTTTTTTTTAATGAATATATTTACTCTCAAAAACTCGAAAAGTTTTAACTTAGTGAAAAAATGCTATAGAACAAAAATTGCTTAAAATTACGTAGTTTATCCATTTCCGGCCTTATTTTGAACGTATAATTTTCACCCTCGGGAAGGGATGAAACTCGCCCCACATGCTACCTACTTACATATGTCTATGCCAGATTTTCATGTTATTTTAAAGGGTTCTTTACAAATTTATAGGTTTTGCAATATTTTACCGTCAGCATTAACTTTAAAAATATCACAAATTTTTATTTATATAAAAATTGTTTTTTTTTATATTATTAAAGAAAGAAATATGAACATAAACATGGAGAAAACAAAGATAATGGTCATGGGAAATGAGGATAAACAAGTAAATATAGAGATAAATAACCAGAAATTAGAACAACTAACAACATATAAATACCTGGGTGTGAAAATATAAAATGGAGGAAGATCAGAAGAAGATGAAAGTCAACGAAAGGATAACCATGCCGTTCAGAATCTACTACAGCTTAAACAGAGCATTCATTGGAAAAAAGGAGTAAGCAGCAGGATGAGGCAAGGATGAGGCAAGATGAGGACAATGATAGAGGTATATAAAACGATCTTCAGGCCAATCCTTACCTATGGTAATGACAGCTGGGTGCTAACACAATCATCGAAAAGTAGAATAAACTCAATGGACATGAAGTACCCAAGAAAAGTAAAAGGAATTACAAGACGCGATAGAATAAGAAACATCATTGTAAGAGAAGAACACAACTGGGACTGAAGCGAAGCGAAGGGCTAAGAATAAACAAGAGTGGAGACGATTTGTATATGATATAGATACATGAAATGTATTTTTTAAACACCTTGCACCGTTAAGTAGAAAGATTTAGATTATGTTATTATGAACATATAAAATTATTTACGACTTGGACTAAAGAAAAATGGGATCTGTGTAACAATTTAATAAATTTAAATTATACTAGAAAACAACATGTTTTTTTTTCTCTGATTCTGGCCTTGATTTAGAACTAGAACCTTTAGCCACGTAATTGGATAACTTATCACTAACTCAGATGTAATGTGTAGTGTGTGTGTTGAGTAAGTGTCTTGTTACTTTGTAAAGTCGACGCCATTGTCTTTGCAAAGAGACGCTAATTGTATCCGAACGTCTGCGGTCGAACATAGTTAGAATCTCTAAAAAAATGATTTGTCAAAAAACTGTAAATAGGTATTAATCTGTAAACATTAGATAGATAAGTCAACAAGCACGTTTATCCTTTTAAGACTTTTTTACGTTTATTTTATAAGTAAACAAATCATTGTAAAAAATTGAATTCAATAAACGTATTATTATCTCAAAACTTAAATAAATTTATCCTATTATCCCTAATTATATTCTACGCCCTAATTCCAAACACACACATTTGCACATCTGGGCACTCTTTACTGCCCTTTTCTTGAGAATCCGATCGCCGTTGCATCGGAATTCTAGGAATTTTAGTTTAAGTGCGTTCAAGGGATGCCTGTGAAACATATTAGACCAGACTGTGTCATCGTCCCCTTGAGGTAAATTATTCCGATTCGTTTTTTTGTCCAAACCTACTCAAAAACAGGTCCTTATAACAAATCCACAGGGTGGCGGGAAGTGGCGCGGTCGGAAAATTGTTTAAATAATTTTTTAAAACAAATTCAAAAAATCAATTTTTTCACTTCGTAGGTATAATTTTTTTAGACTCTTTGGGTCATTATAAGCAAAAAAGGTCGGTTGTATTTTTCTCTAAAATTGATTGTTGTCGAGTTATACGCGATTTAAAAGTTAAAAAACGAGAGAAAATGGCCATTTTTAAGGCTTAATAACTCGGTTAATAGTACATTGTGTACCTAGTAGGAAAAGCTTAACATTCCCGGACGATGTAAAGATTGCTGTCGAGGCGCAAGCCGAGACAAGGGAATACAGAGTCCGGGAATGTTGCTTTTCCTGCAAGGTATACATACTATTTTTTCGAAAATCTAACATTTAAATTATATTAAAATAAATATGTTAAAATTTTCAAATAGACATATTCTGACTCAAATATTCGTGATGCCACCAAGTACATGTTTTGTAACTATAGAAACAAAAATATTGAATTGTCAAATTTGACGTATTATTCGTAATATTCGTGATGCCACCAAGTACATGTTTTGTAACTATAGAAACAAAAATATTGAATTGTCAAATTTGACGTATTTGCTTATTTTTGACAGTACTTATAATAAATTTGTTCTGAATCTGCTCTAAGGAAAAAATATTTTTCTATGGATGTTATACAATGTGCAACTTCTCTCACTACTTACATACATTCAAAATGAACAATTTCTCATGAAGTGAGAAAAGTCGGCCATTGCAGTGGGAAATATTTTTTCTCACGGGTTCTCGTACGGTTTTCCATATCGTCGTCTTAATACTATAACTTGATAACACGAAATTAGTAGTTTTGAGATAAACGAGTTTAAAGATTTTAAAGATATTTGTGCTGCTACCATGATGTTGGTAAATACGGAATTCCCTCTGCGGATCTCAAATACTGTTCCTTAACTTTTTGGCAACTGATCTATTTAGGAATACGGTGCAAATTTGTTTTCCAATATGGAAAAAACCATGAAAAATTAAAGTTATCAACTTTTAGCACTACCATAATGTTAACATTTGGTAATGTCGCATGTTGTGTCAAGTTGCATATAAGTGAACTTTTTAACACAACTAATATTTTATACATTATTTTGTTGAAAATTAGCCCCCTGCTATGGGGGTTACCAGATCTGCTAACAATTCTTGCATTAAAATGAACCGAATAAACAGATAGCAATTATGTGGTAAGCTCAATGGTTTCAGAAAAAACATGTGCTACAACTAGATAACTCGAGTTATCTAGTTATAGCATTCAGTGTATGTCGTATTCACGATTATTTCGATTAAATAATAGCTTGATAACTTATCTTTGTCAACTTTTAGCACTGAATGTTAGGGGCATTTGAGTTTTATCAACTTTCGTCAATCATAAATAAATACTTAACCCGTTTGGAGCGAGCTATCAAGTTTTTACACAATATGGAGGCAAATAAAATACATCTTGTGAACTAGTTATCTCAAAAACATCAATTTTGGAGTTATTAAGTTATAGTACTAAGGCGACGATATATGATCGCCGTTTCCATGGTAACATGCACAATACAAGCACAATTTAATATTGTCAAATAAAATGTGTTGGAGCAAAACTTACCAGGAATTACCTTTCAAAACTGTTCGAAAATAACTGTTAATTAGAATTTTAAATAAATAAGGTAAGTATATAAATTTTAAGAATATTAAGTAACTACATGTATATGTATTTTATTTCAATTTATGTATATAATATACGTAAAAGCACCTAAATTATTCAATTTTGAAGTTTAAACTCATGACGTCATGACACAACCGCATCCATAGAAAAAGGGGTCTAGGACATTTCGGCGTCGCCGTTTCGGCGTGGCCATTTCGGCGTGGCCGTTTGGGCGTAGAGCCGTTTCGGCGTAGGCCGTTTCGGCGTCGGCCATTTCGGCGTCAGAGATTTTATTTTAGTTGACTAAATTTTTATACTTTTTAAACATTTATACTTACATACAAGACATTTATATTTAACCTACAAAACTTATTCACGAAATATTAATTAAAATAAAGTACCTACTTACATATTATAATTATGTGCTAGTCCTCTTAAAAATTCTAAAACATCCCCGTTTGCATCAAAATTTCCCACAAGCCGTGAAATGCGATCTACTTGACCATTAATGTTAAAATTGTGTGACCAATGAACTCCAATGTATTTAAATAACTATATTAAAAGATTTTTTTCCAAAAAATTGCCTGACCAATAAACCTCAATGTAGGTATTTAGTCAACTAAAATAAAATTTCTGACGCCGAAATGGCCGACGCCGAAACGGCCTACGCCGAAACGGCCTACGCCGAAACGGCTCTACGCCCAAACGGCCACGCCGAAATGGCCACGCCGAAACGGCGACGCCGAAACGTCCCATTCCGTAGAAAAAGTACAGTATACAACACATGAGAAAATGACATATTTCTCCCTGTTGTACAATATACTATTCCTTATGTATAGTAAGGAATAGCTATTTGTATAACAAGGGAGGAAAGTGCTACTTTTCCTCCCGAGAATGAAGTTTACTGCCCGACGCGTAGCGGAGGGCAATAATCATTCAAGGGAGGAAAAGGCACTTTACTCCCATGTTATACATATGGTTTTTCCACCTTTCTCAAATTACAAGTCATTTTTTCATTTTTACTTAATTTATTTATGTAACTAACGAACAAAATTTATTAAAACTAAAACTAACAAGTAGGTACAATATAACTGTCAAATATAAGTCAAATTATTAATGTAAACATTGTTAAATCAAAATAACAATTTACTGTTTTTTACCATTCTGCAAACTACTGGGAGTTTTATAAATAAACGTTAAAATGTATAGATACTTAGTAATAAAAAAAGATATTGCACAGGGCGTCAATAAGTTATATTTCATGAATGAAATACTATGACGTCACTTTTACTTTTCCTCCCTAGGGAGGAAAAGTACAACTTTGCTCCCTACAATCAGGTCCGGAAAAGTATACTTTCGGTAGAGGTGGGTGGAAAATAACATTTCCGTACAGTTATTTTTCATTTCCAGGCAATGGCTAAGTATAAGGAAATATCGAACGTTTCTTTCAAAAATATCTAAATTTCTGACCGATTTTCGGAAAAAATTATTACTATGAAAGTTAGAAAGTGAAAAATAAAAGTTTAAAGTCCCCCTACATGATCCTGAAAAAATTTGTGTCATTAATTTATTACTAAGTTGTTATTTTTAATTATTAACAATGAGCGCTGAAAGCGTATTTAGGCGGCTGTCAATGTGAGTGCAAAAGAGATGCACCATTCCGGCAGTCCAATGGTGCATCTTACTCGCACCCACATTGATGGCCGCCTCAATACGCTGTTAGCGCTCATTGTTAATAATTAAAAATAACAGCTTTTTAATACATTAATGTCACAAATTTCTTCAGGATCATGTAAGGGGGCTTTAAACTTTGATTTAGTCACTTTCTGACTTTCATAATAATAATTTTTAACAGAGTTAAAGCCTTGAAAATAACTATTTTCGCGTTTTTCAAATTTTAAATCGCGTATAACTCGACAACAATTAATTCTAGAGAAAAATCATAAGAGATTTTTTTGCTCATAATGTCCCAAAGAATCTAAAAAAATTGGTACTAAGTGAAAAAATTGATTTTTTAAATTTGTTTAAAAAAATTGTTTAAACAATTATCCGACCGCGGCACCTCCCGGCACCGTGTATTTGTTATAAGGACCTTTATTTAAGTAAAAACGTTTGTGCAAAAAAAGACGGATCGAAATAATTTACCTAACGGGGGCGACGATACAGTCTGGACTATATGGGATGTTGCGTGTTACATATATCGATCGGATATCGCTTTTGGTATGCGAGCTTCCTAATGCTGGAATAAAGAAGAAGTTAGAATTCCAATCGGAAGATTGTGTGTGGAACCAAAAATCGGATTTTTGAAAGAAAAATCCTCAGAATCATCTTCGAACCATATCACGACCCGAATCCTAACCAAACCAATAGTGAGAACAAACGCTGTCAAGAGATATAATATTATAAGGCCAACGAAGTCGTTCGATAAATTAAATCGCAACGTCGAAGATTGGCTGGCCATTTTTTAAAACATTTTATTTATTTAATCAATTAATTATTGCTAATGGACTAATTAAATACGCCAATCATATAGTGCGACAGATACCTACGTACCATATAGTGCGACGGGCGGCGGCTTAAAACTCGAGTGGCGGCGCATAATTAATAATAATTAAAAAACAACGGCTATATTGAAATAAGTCCGGATTACTCTTTAGAATCTTGAAACTGAATGTTTAAACTTCAATTTAAGCACTTGGTACCCTCAAAAATAATAATTTACATCAACTATTCTATATGGGAAATAAGCCACAATTTAACTGAAAAAAAAAATGATTTTATTAACGTTTTCCACACCGGATGTCGTTGTGGACGATAATGTGGATGGATACAAAATATTAATATTTTGTATTTTGACAACGACATCCGATGTGGACGTCGAAACTTTAATTAAATCATTTTTTTTAGTTAAATTGTGGCTTATTTCCAATTTAGAATAGTTGATTACAAAAATTTCACAAGGAAATAGCTTCAGAACAACAATAATTTAGGTAAGTTTATTATCACATATTATTGCTTATTTTCACATTTTTCAGATTTTAAATCGTTTATAATTCGAAATCTTCTGAGAAAAATTACAACCTACGTTTTTTGAAGTTATACTTCTTTAGGCACGAGGGTGAATTTTTACATTCCCTGGCGCATGCGCACATCGACAGTATGGTATTAGTTGCTACATCTTTATGTAGCGCAAATAAGGTGTGCGTGAAAAGAATATATTATTAGTGTTCTTAGTAAATACCAAATAGAAGAAGAAAGAGAAATAGAGGAATTCACAAAAGAAGAAGTATATGAAAGTATGAGAGAAATGAAAAGAAAGAAGGCACCTGGACCGGATAATATTCATGTTGAAATACTTCAAGCATTGTCGGAACAAATAATTCCAGTACTAACATCATTATATAATGAATGTCTTAGACAAAGAAGGTTTCCCAATAATTTTAAACAAGCAGAAGTTATAATAATACATAAAGGGGAAGATAAAGATCCTGCCTTACCGAAATCATATAGACCGGTATGTTTATTGAAAACAATGGGAAAATTACAAGAAAAATTACTATGTAAAAAATTAAATCAAATAAGAACAAAAATTGGATTACATCCTGGTCGGTATGGTTTTAGGAAAGGTAGATCAACAGAAGATGCAATAAATAAAGTATTTGAAATAGTAAATGAAAGCATAAAAAAGTATGTTTTAATGATCTTTATAGACGTGTGGGGTTTTTGACAATCTTTGGTGGCCGTCATTCTTTGAAAGACTTCGAAGAATGAGATGTCCAAAGAATATGTACGCAAGTCTCAGAAACTACTGTCAAGACCGATATGCAAGCCTAAGCTGTCCAACAGGAAAAAAGACAAAACATATCACAAAAGGATGTCCACAAGGATCAGTATGTGGACCTATGTTCTGGGATGTAATGCTAGAGGAACTGTTGGAACAATTGACTATAGATCCTGAAGTGCTTGGAAGCATAGCATATGCAGATGATTTGTTGTTGATCATAGATGCAAACTCAAGAAGAGAATTAGAAAATAAATCAAATGAAGTATTAATAAGAGTAAATGATTGGATGAATAAAGTAAAATTAACAATATCAGATTCAAAAACAACATATAGTTTAATAAAAGGAAATTTAGAAAGAGATCCAATTATAAAAATTAGAGGGAAAACAATAAAAAGAAAAATGGAAACAAGATATTTAGGTATTATAATAGACGAACAAAAATTATTTACAAAACACATGAGTTGTGTTTGTGAAAAGGCAACAAAGATCATGCATAGCATTGCTAGTCTAGCACAGAAGGAATATAGAATTTCGTTCCGACAGATGAGAATATACCTAAGTACAATACTTGCACATACAATACTTGTACAAGTGTATGGGCACATAGATTATTAAATAAAAAAAAAATGCAGAAAAATTAAATAGAGCTCAGAGAGGAGTTCTTGTAAGAATGACGGGAGCATTTGGAACAACTGCAACACAGGCACTCACAGTTTTAACTGGAGTAATGCCAATGCATTTAGAAACACAAAAAAGAGCATGTAATTATTGGCTAAAAAAAGAAAAATATGAAAAAATAATACAAATAATAGGTATTGGAATTTTGACTTCCATCGCCGGTGGAGTCTCTAATATTTTCTTCTGTACTCGAAGCCATTTCTTATCGCACTGGAATGTTCTATTTTTACTAAAAATCCATTAATATGACGTGGCCAAAATAACTTTTAATTAATAAAAGATACTTTGCATTTGACCTTTACTTTTAAACGAAATATGATTGTTGAACTATCACAATACTATATAATTCTCATTTGAATTTGGTAATTTTGAAATCAGGTGATACAAGCAGCTACACCAAAGTCTATTTACAAATATTTGTGATGATAAAAATCATCTAGATTTTTATCATCACAAATATTTGTAAATAGACTTTGGTGTAGCTGCTTGTATCACCTGATTTCAAAATTACCAAATTCAAATGAGAATTATATAGTATTGTGATAGTTCAACAATCATATTTCGTTTAAAAGTAAAGGTCAAATGCAAAGTATCTTTTATTAATTAAAAGTTATTTTGGCCACGTCATATTAATGGATTTTTAGTAAAAATAGAACATTCCAGTGCGATAAGAAATGGCTTCGAGTACAGAAAAACAAATAATAGGATTAGATATAAGAAATAAAAGAGAATTAAAAGAAATAATAAATAGAAAAAGACAAAATGAATGGGAAAATTCAACAAAATCTAGACGTTTATACCAATATTAGAAAACATTCCAAATTATTTTAATCCAAAACAAGGATTAGTACACTTTTTAACAGGACATGGACCGTACCCAACTTGGAAAGATTTAACTTAAAAGATGATGCATATTGTGAATGTGGAGAACTAGGTACATCAGAACATATAGTGTTACATTGTGAAAATACTATAGAAAATGAAGAATATAGAGAAATGAGAAGAAGATTAGAAAGAATTGAAATAAAAGATATATTACAAAATTAAGAATATTTTGGAATATTAAACAATCTAACAGAAATAATATCTAAAAAACAACAAGAAATATATAATAATAGAAGAAGACAACAAATAATCCAACCCTGATGAAGTTGAGCAAGATAAAGTTAAAATAAATAAAATAAAATATAAATTCAAAAATAGATATTTACAATTATTATAATAATAATAATTCAATAAATAATTCATTAAATTAAAAAAAAAAGATTACCAACTCTCTTCTGAATAGAAGGACTGTCTTTATAACTTAGAAGGGAGTTGATAGTACCAAAAATATTTTAACAAATGTATATTGTTTATTTAAATTTGTTAAATGTACTTGTTTAACCCATTAACCGCCAAGCAAAGAAATACTGCAATAATATGTAATATATTTGATTAACTAGAGTAAAATAAACTTAAACATTCGTAAAAAAATTTTTTTACACTTTGATAATGGCAGGTGTCACAACAACAAAATGGTTCGTTTTCGAACCTTTGGCGGAAATGAGATATAAAAATTGAAATACACAATTTTATTTGTTGTGAAAAGTCTCAAAACATTTAGAGTGTAAATGGACCTGGAAGTTTTGATAAACAAAAATAATATGGTGAGAACATTGCCTACACCTTCTTCAGCTTCTTTGTCAAAGTGAAGTCGAACGGCCCTCTATCCTTTTTAGAAATTATTTTAGATATTTGAAGTTTACACTTTCCAATCCTGTATCTTGCACTGTGCCAGTTGCATAAATTCGACGAATCGACATATTGTCTACTGTCTACAACACTACACATCCACCCTAATGGAGCCCCCCCCCCCCCCACCCTAAATTATAACAAAACTGAATACCAGAATACCCGTCTTTCTAAAGGTACGTATCCACTATGTTTGTAATATTGGACCACCGAGGCACTGCCGCACGGTCTTTGGCGCACTGTTGCACGGTCCGGGAGCGCCAACCATCCACTATGTTCACGAACCTCTTGCACTCCGCGCTCCCTGCAACTGCTCCAATCGATACGGTATGCGTTCCTCTACATATAAACCGACACCAATTGGAACGCCGAGACGGAGCGCGCATTGTTGCACGGTCCGGGAGTGCCTACCATTCACTATGTTTACAAACCTCTTGCGCTCCGCGCTCCCTGCAACTGCTCCCATCTACATGCATGCGCTCCTCTACATATAAACCGCCACCTATTGGACCGTTGAGGCGGAGCGCACACTGTTGCATCGTCCGAGAGCGCCAACCATCCACTATGTTCACGAACTTCTTGCGCTCCGCGCTCCCTGCAACTGCTCCAATCGATACGGTATGCGCTCCCTTACATATAAACCTCCCCAGATTGGAGCGCCGAGGCAGAGTGCGCAAAATTGCACAGCCCGGGAGCGCCAAACGTGTCCACTATGTGGAGCAGTTGCAGGAGCTCGGAGTGAAAGCATAGTGGATACGTGTTTTTACACATAATAAAGAAATATCCCAACAAATTACTGCCTGTGCATCACCTTGAACTTATTCCTGATCAGACAGGATTATATGTCGACTTCCGCCAATGGTTCGTTATCGAACCATTATTTTCAAACACGAGATTTGATGACTCAGAAATTATTTTTTTTGTATTTTTATAACAATTGGTGTACATATGGGTTAAAAAAATAATGTTTTAATTTATTTGACCACAAAAGTGTTATGCCGATAAAATTACTACAGTAAAAATAAAGTTGCGTCAAAGGATTGAAAATGTCGGACATTTAGAAAATATTTTTGTGATGAAAGCATGAGTTTGGAAATTAAACAAAATTAAATTTAGTTACACTTATATCTTCTGGTTGCTTAAAAAATACAAAGATTTAAAAAAAATTAACGAATTGCCAAAAAAAAATTCTACAAAAAAATGGTGCGTTTTCGCACCTTTGGCGCTAAATGGGTTAATGTAATTAATAGATTATGGCAAATTAATTAATAAATTGTAAAAATGGATTAAGTAGTTTAGTAAAAAATGTAAAAATATAAAAAAATATCTGTAATCCCATCAGGAAAAAACGACCTGGATTAGTCACTAGAGGCCAGGTCATATGTATAAACAATAAATAAATAAAAAAAAAATGTTCTTAGTAATGTATTATTTATTATAATTTTTGTGTCTTTGGATTTGTCTTCCTCGGGTATAAGATATTTTATAATAATAGTAAGTATATTTAAAGTATTTTTGTATACTTCACTTGGTCTATTAAATTTGTCAGTATTGTAGCAAAATAATGAATCACCGACCGCAATTAGCAGCTCCAAACGGTTGTATCTCGAGAATATTCCAGCAAAAGCACGATATACGTGGAATCGGCGGAGAGAGACGCGCGGTATGTGGAAGGTCACGCAATAGCTAAAGGTGGCGAAGTCTCGAATGATCAAGAATAACGTTATTTGCTTATTTAAGTGGAACGCGCTTTTATTGGAGTTTAGTTTTAAGCTAAATATTTGTAAAGAAAACTTATATAAATAAATAATAAAGTCGTAAATAAATACGAACGCTCGGTTGAATGTTACAGTATGTATGAGAAATCTTGTAACCTGTCAAAGCAAAGGAAATATAGCTCAGTGGTAGAGCGTGTGACCGGAGATCGAGAGGTCCCCGGTTCGATTCCGTGTGTTTTCTATTTTTTTTAATTTTTGGTATTGTTTTAATGAAAATTCCACACCTGTAATTTTGAACCAATCAAAATACGTTATTTTGACAGATCACCATGGCAACGGAGGTATTTTATCGGAAATTTTTTGCTCGTGGGGTACCCAACAGCGAATTATAGTGGAAATTTTTTGACGTTTACAATAACATTTTTGACAGACTGGTTTTTATTTGTTTACATAATTTAGTTTTGATTCATTTTAGTTACAAAGCTAAGATGTTTTCTGTATTCTTCGGACACCTCCTCTCTTCTTAATGGCGAAAATGCAGGACTTTGAATGTTTTCAATTAAGTTTCTATGTCTAATAAAATATATATAATATTTAGACACTAATTTATTTACCTTTTTCCCATTCAGTACTTTCAATTTTGCGTAGTTTAGTTTTAAAAACGCCAAAAAATAATTTTCTATCACTTGTAGTTACTCAAAACTTATGTAAAATTGAAGAATATACTATTTTCTATCTTGAAATGGTATTCCCATGCAACTACAATGAGTAGAAATTACGAATTTGAAAGCCTAAATAATTGCTGACAAAGCTATGGCGCGCTATTAATCTGTTCATGCAGCCTTGGATTTTCAAATGCAAATTTGGTGTGGAATTTTCTTACCGAATACCACGCGAAGTCAAATTAATATCCGGAAATTTTTTTTTTGATCATGAATATTTTTAGAAAATTTCCCTCGTCTGCGACTCGGGAAATTTTCAAAATATTCATGATCTCAAAAAAATTTCCGGAAATAATTTGACCTCTAGTGGTATTACTAGTGAAAATTTTTGGAAAGTAGTAAGTAAAAGTTAGTTTAATCCTTAAATAAAATACAAATAACCTGTTGAAAGTATATTTATTTCGTTGAAATCATATAATAGAAGTATAACTTCTTACGTGCGTACAAACTACACACACATTCTTTTTATTTTTTGTTTAGAATGGCCTAAAAAACCACCCAAAAAATAGGTTTTCGGATCAAACAAGGTGATCTTTTAAAATTGAAAAAAAAATTGTTTAAATAATTTCGCCCGGCACCCTTTTGATTTGTTTAAACGGAACATTTTTAAACAGGAATCCGCAAAGAAACAGAATCTGAATTTTTTCATACGGCAGTGTCCTCACAAGCTGGACTAAAAGGAGCTGTAGGTACTACTAATAAGCGTATAAAAAGAAGAAAGAAAGGGCCTGCACACCACAGCAATGTTTCTTTTTTAACGAACCTGCTTTATAATGTATTCATTTTGAAGAGATTGCATTGCATTGCATTTCGTGGATCGTTAGTTACGTCAGGTTGAATAATAAGATTACCACCACGAATACCATCCAATGACTTACCACCACCTTTTCGTACCGGGATTCACTTTTAGTTTGGTTTGGGCTCCACAGTCGCTTGATATTTCTTCGGTGGCCCTTAGTGACGCGGTTTTTCTGATCTTCAGATTTGAGATTTTTTTTGGTTGGTGCCCGTGAAAGTATAATAATTATATTAATTATTAATAACTATATAGAGTTGTGTGATAAAATAACAATGGTAGATTATTGGATGTCTAGGATAGGTTGTGCATTTATGGTAAGTTTTATTGGTCTTTTACGACAAACTTACACTATGTATACATACAAAAATTTATGCAGTCTTTATTATTTAATTCTAAACGAGCCACTTACCTATATCACTTTGAAAAATTGCCGTTAACCACAAATAATGACAAGTCTGTTATGTCATTATGACATTATGACAAGTCTGTTAAGTCATTATGTGTCCGAAATATTCTAACTTTCTCCTTTTAATGGTATACCTCTCTTTCTTTTCCCAATCTTCGTAATACGGTCTCGTTGGTTATCTGGTCCGTCCATGATATGCTTAGGATTCGCCTGTATAGTCACATCTCGAAATCTTCAAGTTTTTTCTCCATTGTTTGAGTGAATGTCCAGGATTCAACTCCGTAATACAATATTGAGAAGATATAAAATCGTAGGAACCTTACTTTTATCTCCAGGTTAAGGTTGTGGCTTTTATAGAGTTTGGCCATGTTATTGAATGCACTCCTAGCCTTCTCTATTCTACCTTTTATTTCTTGTGAGATCCCATTGTTCGTTTACTATTGTTCCAAGATAGGTAGACTGTTTTACTCGGTCCACTGCTGTATTATTGATAAGTAGTTGGGCGTCTCTAATTTTATTTTTGCTGATGATCATAAATTTAGTTTTTGATATTAGAAGTCCAAATCTTTCACCTACTTCATTTACTCTGTTTGTTAGTTGCTGTAAACTATTCAAGCTGTCTAGATAGGTATATGGAATCCCAATACTTGAAGCAGCTAAGAAAAATAGCTGGAAAGATGAAGATGGACAGGGAGAACATCACAAACGTGGTAAGACAGCAACCAATAGAGAGAAAAAATGTCTTTACGAAAAAAAGCACACCGACCGAAAAGCAGATATTTTGACGTGAAAATTTTCCATTGTAAATTAAGTTACTTTTTCGATATTAAATCAAAATAAGAAGAAACAATAAATATTTTAAATAAAACAGTTAAGTGTGTTTGAGAAATCTTCACCTTTGATAAAAAAAGTTCTTTTTTTGGAGAAGATAAAAATAAAGAACCAATACTCGGCTATTTTAAATTTTAGTAGGTATAAATTTAAATGTTGTGTGAAAAAAGTGTAAATACAAAAGTTGTAGATCTGTATTACCTACATCCTTGCCATTTTACCTTTTTCCATAGAACTTATAGTTTTCCAGGAAATCGCGATGAATTGTTGTTTACCTTTAAAAACTCACCCCATTTCACTTATTTTTTCTTCAATGTCTTTTCTTTCCTTTAATTACATGGTCTTACTTTTACATTGGGATTCATCCTGTTACATTTTTTTTCATTTTTTTTGCCATTTTCAAAGTGTTTGATCCTGGTCTACCTAATTGCCGATCTGCCTTTTCTGGATATTTGTTTTACATCCATGTATATTTCTTTATTTTCGTTATACTTAAGATAAGGCATTTTAGAAATTTTCCTTAGCGCATTATTGTTCAAATCTTTTTAGAATGCGTCAAAGTATCTTTTTATCAGTAGAAGATATTACACAGATCCACCCAATTTGGCAATCAGCAGCCGCTAATATTATCTCTGCCATAGTCACAATAACACTCAACGAAAAAGGTAAGTAATATTAATAAAAATGTTAATTCAGACAACAAAAGCAGTACTTAAAATTTGTCCATTCTTGGTTTTATTGGAACAACAAAGCGAGGTTCATCAATTCATTATTTTCGTTAGTTGATCCAATGTATTACGTTTATTGATATTACGAACACTGTTCACTGAGTCAACGAACACTATTCATTGAAACAACAACGTCGTTAATTGACCGACGCAGACTATTCGTTGTGTCAAAAACAGTGTTATTTCTCCTAACGTATACTGCTTCATACATCCAATAAATTTCGTTTATTTCTACAATTATTTCCGTTTATTCTTACAATTAATTCCGTTCATTCCCACAATAAATACGGTTATTCTTACAAGCAATTCTATTCATTCCTACAATCAGTTTCGTTCATTCCTACTATGAACGTATTTTATATTAATAATTACTGAATGCATTAGCTCAATGTATGATATTATCCAATGTATGATATTAATTTGCAAAATTAATAATTTTGCAAATCTCCCTTTTTTGTCCTAAATCTAATGGACTTTACACTGTGTGATTTATCATATGATTTCACTTATACAGTGCGCTGGAATAAGTGTTACCCCCCTTATTAACTTATTTATTTTTAGTACATAAGCAAAACGCTCGGACAGGTCGATTTTTAAAATAATCAAAGTATATTATAACATCAATGTTTCGAACTTTACGCGATACCTCTTCAGGTGACAGGCACAACTTTGATTTTTTTAAATGGGAAAGTTCATCATGTGACAGCTCATTTAATCGCGTTTGAAATAGTGTTTCCAAAAATGTATAACACTTTAATCCTTTTTGAGAGCGTAGGTGCAAAATTTCGATCGAATTCTTTTTAAACGCATTCATTTTTTTTGGAATCCTGAGAAAACTAAGTATTTTTGAAAAATTTAGACGCAGAATAAAAGATTACATTATTACCGAGGGCTGAAAGTCCCTTAGAATAAACAAAAAGTTTCTTTTGAATGGTATATGTATTTGAAATTAAAAATCATACTAAATTTTCTCTTTTTCACCCCTGTGACTTATTAAAATAATCATTATAGAAGTTCTCAGGGACTTCAGACCCTCGATAATACTGTAATATTTTATTCTGTGTTTAAATTTTTCAAAAATACTAATTAGTTTTCCCAGGATTCGAAAAAAATGAATACGATAATAGACACACGAAAACTTCCTTCCAGTACGGACTACACTTGGAAACGAAATGAAATTATTCTTCACTTCGGCAGAGGTAACAGAGAAGCTCGGGGTATCACGATAAGGAAAAGCCGTTACATTTCAATTGGTCAAGCAAAACATTTATTGTTTCAACAACTGCGTTTATTGTTATCATGAACGCATTGATTGTGTTTATTAAACGCAGTAGTAGATTGATTAATGCATTCGTTGTCACAACAATCAGTTTACATCTATGGAATAATCAAATATTACTCTATATTAACAACATTTGTACATTGTTTTAATGAAATCTGTACGTTGTCACGATAAACAAATGTAATTGCTTATCATCTACGAAATCAAGAAAGTGAGTTGCTGCCAGAATTAACATTATTTATTAAATATACGAAACTAACTTATTGGCTGAATAAATTGAATGTTATTGATTAATGTACTCTAGTTATTTTCACAATTATTATTCAATCATTGTGACAATAACCAAATACATTCATCACTGTCTAAAAGTTCGTTGAAACAAAAAATTAAATTGTTGTTACAACGAAATACTATTCAATAATCACTGTTAATCAATATTACGAACGAAATTTTTTTGAGTGAATATACTACATACTCGTATTGAATGAAATAATGAAGAAATCATTGATTTCCAATTAGAAAAATTAGTTTACAGAAAAAGATAACGATTTTATTTTTATAACAAGTTCAATTAAAACATAATCAACACAAATGAACCAAAAATTTGATTGAACCGATCAGTTTTACATTTAACAATATTTACTTTTAATCAGCTGCATTACTGACAAATACATCTGATCGATTTATTGCTAAATAGGGGTATTTAATTGGCCATATATTTAAAATAATGAAGTTTAAAAGTTTTTCCAGACATTTAATAGGTCTGGATCCCGCGTATGAAAAAAAGTTGATTAATAGCAAGCTGAAAATTTGTTAATAGCTTAAGGGTGTTTAGTCGGATAAACTTTGATATATGGGAACACTGGAACAGGGGCAGTTTTAATTGTGGAACAGGTTAAAAATTTGGAATGGTCAGACCACGAAAACGGCACATTTATTTTGTCCGACACAACATACTCAAACTCTCCGAACAGAGATTAAACTCTCATGCAAAAATCAGACTGGTATTTATCACCTGTCATAATTCCTGTCATTTGACATATTCTACATGTTCCACTCATTAAAACGCCCATTTGGTGATAAATAGCAGTCTGATTTTTGCATGAGAGTTTAATCTCTGTTCGGAGAGTTTAAGTCTGTTCTGTGGGACAAAATAAATGTGCCGTTTTCGTGGTCTGACCGTTCCAAATTTTTAACCTGTTCCACAATTAAAACTGCTCCAGTTCCAGTGTTCCCTTATATCAAAGTTTATCCGACTAGACACCCTTAAGCTATTAACAAATTTTCAGCTTGCTATTAATTAACTTTTTTTCATACGCGGGATCCAGACCTATAAGGCTATGGGTACATAATTCGCAAATATTTTACGTGTATCCCTACTTTTTCTGTCTTTACTCGGCAAATTACGTGTAGTAAAATTCACACTGGTATGGATATGTAAACATTACTAGAATGTCATTCTACTTGAAAATGTCATCATAAATTTAAAGAGATGGGTTTTGAATGTTCTGGAATAACTGTTATTTTTATAATTGCAAATTATTAATTCAGTTAATAAATGTGATAATTTTTTCACCAACTATGTATTCAGTGATTGTAATAATTTATTTGTACAACAAAGACTAATACTCAATCGAGAAAAGAGGAAAAGTGTTAAAGTGATTTTTTAATAATATATTGTTATGGAACGCTTACAATTTTGAACATCTTTAACAACAAAATACTTGGATCACAGAATATACTATCCTGATGTATTCTCTGCTTGGATTTTCCACAAATAATACACAATAAATAACTTTTTATTAAGTTCACGTCTTAAGTCAATTATTTATCAATAATATTTAATCAATAACTCAACATATTCCCGATGCAATGTCAAATATTTAAAATTGTCACTGATTGTCAGTGTCTGACTGACAATATAATGCTGACAATATTACAGGGTGTCCCGAAAAGATTGGTCATAAATTATACCACATATTCTGGGATCAAAAAGAGTTCGATTGAACCTAACTTACCTTAGTACAAATGTGCTCATAAAAAAAGTTACAGCCTTTTGAAGTTACAAAATGAAAATCGATTTTTTTTAATATATCGAAAACTATTAGAGATTTTTTATTGAAAATGGACATGTATCATTTTTATTGCAGGAACATCTTAAAACAAAAATTATAGTGAAGTTTGTCTACCCTATAAAAATGTTATCGGGGTTTTGTTCCCTTAAACCCCCCCAAACTTTTGTGTACGTTCTAATTAATTCATTATTGTGGTACCATTCGTTAAACGCAACGTTTTTAAAACTTTTCTGCCTCTTAGTATTTTTTCGATAAGCCAGTTTTTATCGAGATGCGGCTTCTTTTTTAATATATTTACATAAAAATTTTATGGGGGTTTTGTTCCTTTAAACCCCCCATATATCTGTGTACGTTCCAATTAAACTATTATTGTGGTACCATTAGTTTAACATAGTATTTTTAAAACTTTTTTGTCTCCTAGTCTTTTTTTGACAAGTCACCTTTTATCGAGATGTGGCTTCTTTTTCAAAATATACCTAAAAATGTAAATTATAAATAAATTTTCAGATTATTAACAGGTCTCTATAATCGTACTTAACCATATACAAATATGTGGTGGAATCGACAAATATTCAAAATATCTCGATAAACACTGGCTTATCGAAAAAGTACTAAGAGGCAAAAAAGTTTTAAAAACGTTTTGTTTAACTAATGGTATCACAATAATGAATTAATTAGAACGTACACAAAAGTTTGGGGGGGGTTTAAGGGAACAAAACCCCCATAAAATTTTTATGGGGTAGACAAACTTCACTATAATTTTGTTTTAAAATGTTCCTGTCATAAGAATGATACATGTCCATTTTCAATAAAAAATCTCTAAGAGTTTTCGATATATGAAAAAAAATCGATTTTCATTTTGTAACTTCAAAGGGTTGTAACTTTTTTTGTGTGCACTATTGTATATAGGTAAATGAGGTTCAATCAACCTATTTTTAACCCTAGAATCTGTGGTATAATTTATGACCAATCTTTTCGGGACACCCTGTATATTGTGCGAGTGCGTTGTAAGATAAAGATAGATTTGGAAAATATTACCACGGCATTGTGTTCATTTTTTTCGAATCCTGAAAAAACCAATAAATATTTTTGAAAAATTTAAACGCAGAATGAAAGACTAAATTATTACCGAGGGCCGAAAGTCCCTTAGAATAAATAAAAAGTTTATTTTGAATGATATATTTGAAATTAAAAATCACACTAAATTTTCTCTTAGTTTTTCACCCCTGTAACTTATTAAAATAAACATTATAGAAGTTCTCAGGGACTTTCGGCCCTCGCTAATAACGTAATCTTTCATTCTGCGTTTAAATTTTTCAAAAATACTTATTAGTTTTCTCAGGATTCGAAAAAAATGAATCCTCATTTGAATAGCATTGCAGCCGAAAATACGTACCGATCCTCTGTTTTTATTTTATTAATAAAAATTAAAAAGTGTCAAGTAGGAATCTCATTTTGCTCAGAGAATTGCACTTTTTGTCAACGCCCTTTCGGTAGGGATCTATGGGAGAATATCACTGCGCCGCATAGGAAGTAAATTCTGGTCTGAAGCTACATTTGCCCCTGGATATGCTGTAATTCGTGTTATGCTATTTTGGTATCTTCTGGTAATCATAATGGTAGGGGAGCAAAGTATGCTAAATTTGCAGTCACTCGAGCGTTATGGGGACCTGTTGGGTTGTGAAGAGTAGGTCCTAAAACCAAAAAAAGTTAAGTAAAGTTTTCCATTTTAGTGGGGACTTTCCATTTTAATTTAATTTTCCATTTCCAACAATCGTTTTTTCCGATTATAGCGCCATCTATCCATAAATCGAAAAAATGTCTCGAATAAAAGCTGCTTATTTTTACGTAAATAATCCAAATCCGCGATAAAAATTTGGGGGTCCCATTTAAGATTTTAAAGTAACCCCCCACTCCACATCCATGGGGGTCGTGTCCTCGACAGGACACGACCACAGGACATTCGATAGATTTTTCAAAAACATTTTGAAAGTGTATTTTGCAGTTTTTCGATCTGATGTTCATTTTGCGAAATATCGCGGGGTTTGTATTTAAAATTTTAAATTTACCCCCCACCCCTCTCCGTGGGGCGTCATGCTTAGTACCATTCGATGGATTTTTGAAAAATATTGAAGACGTATTTTTTAGTTTTTCGATCTGACGTTCTTTCCCGAAATATTCCCTTTTTTTTGTGAAACTTTTTGACTCGCCCATTTCCTTACGCTCCGCTCAAATCGTCAGATTTTTAAAATATACACTGTTTTGCATGTACTTAACTTACCTTATCTTAATCGGACAATTTCGAGTATTTTTAAGGATAGATTTTTTTTTTCGGGCCCCCCTTAACGAACTTTCCTGTGTTAAGAGCCAATACATATATGGTAGAGGTACATCTGCAGATACCAGGTTTCTCCCCATATGATAATCTGACACGCTCGAGTAACTGCGAAAACCCCCGCTTGGGCTCCCCTACCATAATAATATAGTCAATCAAATTTCGCACAATGTTTCGCTGTTAGTTAATACTACCGTTTGCCTTTAAACACATTGTGGTCAGTCGTTTTCATTAACAGGAATTGAAATTCTAAAAAAAGCATTAGCCAACATCGGCACGTAGTCCTCGAAAATGACACGGCAGGTTTTTTGAATTACGATGTTCATTAAGCCATTACAATTTTTAATTCGTGTACGTGGATCAATCTACTACATCTAGAGTTCAACGTTCAAGTTTACACTTGGCGTACTGATATAAAATTGTTTTTGACTTCATTTTCGAAACGGACGAATAAAAAAAGAATGTGTGTGTACTTTGTACGCACGTAAGAAGTTATACTTCTATTATATGATTTCAACGAAATAAATATACTTTCAACAGGTTATTTATATTTTATTTAAAGATTAAGGGTCATTCCATTTCAAATCACTCAATTTTGGAGCAAAAAAAAATTGGACCTCCGATTTGTCTGAAAATTGGTATATAGCTTCTGCGGGACGTACAAATAAGATATTTAAGGTCAAAAAATCTTGTTCTTCTTTTTTTCTCAAAATGTTATTTTATGCGATTTTACAGTGATTTGGTGTTTATTTATACAAATTTGCATTTTCTATCGTAAAGTATCAATGAAAAACATAATATTTTAATAGAAAGGACTCAAAAATGTCATTATATGGCATTATAACAAGTTACTTTGATTCAAAACAAGCTTTTGATCAAATTTTATAGTGTAGAAAACGTTAAAATACCGTTTTTTACATTTTTCTCCATTCCCAAAATACATCATAATCGATTTGGCTGAAAATTTGCCCACAGATAGACAAAACATAGGACTTTAAGTGGTGAGAAGGATTTGAATTATATTACAATACCAAAAACGTTACATGCAATATTAAAGTCAAAAATATAGGCGCCTACTGTAAGTAAAATTAACTAGAAAATATCGACCTCACGACAAAAATTGTTAAAAAGAAATTGTAATAATTGTAAATACGATTTATTTGGAACAATTTCAGTTCCTACCATTTTTGTCGAAAAGTTAAAAATGGCGGAGATATTGAGCCAAACAGGTTCTCCTTTAAAATCAAGATGGCGGCTAACGTAACGGAGGAATTCATTTGTGATTTTAAATTTAGGCTACTATTGACTCCCTTAAAGATCAGAAAAATAAAATTTTGGGCAGCTCGGCATTCAAGGTCAAATGCTATCCCGACTGGACTAATATATACTTTTGAGTCTGATATTACTGCATGTAACTTTTTTGGTATTGTAATATAATTCAAATCCTTCTAAC